>NC_090032.1:13579243-13629243 GCF_037176765.1 Anolis sagrei
CTCGACATATGGCCATCCATCCTCTGCTAGAGATAGATCAGGCATGGGACAACTGTTTTCCAGGTGTTTTGGACTTCAACTCCCACAATTCCTAATGGCCTACTGGCATTGGCCAACTTGGGCCCTCCCTCCAGGTGTTTTGGACTTCAACTCCCACAATTCCTAACAGCCTACCGGCTGTTAGGAATTGTGGGAGTTGAAGTCCAAAACACCTGGAGGGAGGGCCCAAGTTGGCCAATGCCTGTGCTATGAGCATGTCGTCCACATACTGAAGGATGTCGTTCACATACTGATGAAATTGTGGGAGTTGAAGTCAAAAACACCTGGAGGTAGATAGATATTGAAATTCACAAACATGTAGACAATTTCAACAGAAAGCAGGAAATCATGAAAATGAACAAAATCTGGCTACCAGTATTAAAAAAAACCTCTAAAATTACAACAGCAAAACAACGGAGGGAAAACAATCAGGAACATCTAATCACCTCTCAACAAAAGATTGCCCCAGGCACTGCCAGGCCATCAAATGCTAATCAAGGCAGACAGTTGAAACATTCACACCTAGCTCCAGCAGACAAGAGTCTGGTCATTCCACAGATATATAAACCTTTTTTCCTAGTTCCAACAGACCTCATTGCCTCTGAGGATGCTTGTCATAGATGCAGGCAAAACGTCAGGAGAGAATGCCTCTAGAACAGTGGTTCTCAACCTTCCTAATGCCATGACCCCTTAATACGCTTCCTCATGTTATGGTGACCCCCAACCATAAAATTACTTTCATTGCTACTTCATAACTGTCATTTTGCTGCTGTTATGAATAATAATGTAAATATCTAATATGCAGGATGTATTTTCATACACTGGACCAAATTTGGCACAAAGACCCAATACACAAAAATTGAAATACTGGTGTGATTGGGGGAGGGTATTGATTTTGTCCTGTGGGAGTTGTAGTTGCTGGGATTTATAGTTAACCTACAATCAAAGAGCATTCTGAACTCCACCAATGATGGAATTGAATCAGACTTGGCACACAGAACTCCCATGACCAAGAGAAAATACTGGAAGGGTTTGGTGGGCATTGACCTTGAGTTTTGGGAGTTGCAGTTCACCTACATCCAGAGAGCACTGTGGACTCAAACAATGATGGATCTGGACCAAACTTGGCGCGAATTCTCAATATGCCCAAATGTAAACACTAGTGGGGTTTGGGGAAAATAGACCTTGACATTTGGGAGTTGTAATTGCTGGGATTTATAGTTCACCTTCAATCAAAGAGCATTCTGAACCCTGCCAACAATTGAATTGGGCCAAACTTCCCACACAGAATCTCCACGACCAATAGAAAATACTGTGTTTTCTTGTGGTATTTGGTGACCCCTCTGACACCCCCTCGCGACCCCTCCAGGGTTCCCGACCCCCAGGTTGAGAAACACTGCTCTAGAACATGGCCATATAGCCTGAAAAAACCTACAACAACCTAGACAGATATTCTTCACTGTGCATCACTGTGTATGAGGGATCGGAACCCTGTTACAGAACACACTAAATGGATGTAATATAAAATATATAATTATATTGTATTATTGGTATTATACTCAATATTATATGTGTATACAATACTTTATATTATTAGCACAGCGCAATATTAGTATAATATATCACTATGCTGTACTATACAACTATACTGTACTCCTATTAGTAATATTACATGTAATATAAAATATGTAATTATTATTTTCCATCATTAGTATTATATTGTATTACATTATATTATCAATATTATATGTGTATACAATATATTAGGGAGCCCCCGGTGGCTCAGTGGGTTAAAGCACTGAGCTGCTGAGCTTGTTGATCGAAAGGTCGCAGGTTCGATTCCGGGGAGCGGCGTGAGCTTCCGCTGTCAGCCCTAGCTTCTGCCAACCTAGCAGTTCGAAAACATGCAAATGTGAGTAGATCAATAGGTACCGCTCTGGCGGGAAGGTAAGGGTGCTTCATGCAGTCATGCTGGCCACATGACCTTGGAGGTGTCTACAGACAACGCTGGCTCTTCGGCTTAGAAATGGAGATGAGCACCACACCCCAGAGTCAGACATGACTGGACTTAATGTCAGGGGACTACCTTTACCTTATACAATATATTATTTGCACAGCACAATATTAGGTAAAGGTAAGGGTTTCCCCCTGATATTAAGTCCAGTCGTGTCTGGACACAACTGGACTTAATATCAGTTAGTGATCACCTCCATTTCTAAGCTGAAGAGCGCGTTGTACGTAGACACCTCCATGGTCTCAAATGCATCAGCTATGCTGTGCAGGTCTCTTTGAAGGCCGTGCCTATCAAACACTGGATCCAAAAAGCGCGGGAGTGAAACCTCCTCAGCCATGGAAATGTGTCTGGTTGGTTGGAATTTGCAACTCAAGGGTGGAACAAAAGGACCGGATTGTGTGGCATTACAATGGGACCCTTTGAGTGAAATGTCACTCCAAAGGCTGGACCAAACGTTCTATAGCCAGGTCAGCAATGTTGATGAAACAGGGCTTTTTTTGCAGACGGGGACCTCCCACATGATGGAGGGATGAGGGGGCGGAGGTGATGGACGTCCAAGTCCCAAGACTGAGAGCCCTTGCACATTCCTCTGCAGAATAAAGGATCCTTCTGTATCTTATTCTCATGTTATGGAGCCTTGGTAGAATTAATCGTCCCCTTCTTCTGCTGCGGTAGGGTCCACAGGACCACCTTTAACAACACTGTTCTACAAATTTTCAGTTTTTCTCAGTTACGGAAACGAAATGTGCCGTTTCTTAATAAATTTAACATGCTGAATTCAAATATAATAATTAAATGTGTTAATTGGCTCTGGTTTTTATGCAACAGCTATTTCAATTTTCTCCACAATAGGTAATTCGTTAATATTGTGATAATGCGCCTAACCTTACTGCATGTATATAAACCGTGAATATTTACTAAATTTTAGTCAAATTATATTGCCAATAGTTTATACATGAGAAATATTTATTTAATTAGTCTATTGTTTATGTTTGTGCAGCAAGAAACTATATTCGTAGGCCTAATGCAGTTGAAAAGTCTGAAAGTTTAAATGTCACTTTAATCGTGACTTTAGTTTCTATCCTGTTTGCTTCTCTTGACTTTTCTTTTGTATTCAAGTAAAGGATTGCCTCTTCCAATGCTCCAGCAGTAGTCTGACAGCATTGACGGAGTCCATTGGCCTTGATATCTTTTTTCCATAGTGCTTTATTTACACACGTGCAAGGCATAACTACTAGGCCTGGGCGGTTTCGTTTCGTTAATTCGTAATTCGTTAATAATTCGTTAATTTTTCCAATTACAAAACGATAACGAACCATTCTGGAGCAATCATTAAAAAAACGAATTTTTAAACACGTTTTGTAAATGCTTTGTATTTCGTTATTGTATTTGTTTCGTTATTGTTCTGAGGTCGTTTCGTTATTATTTCCGTATGTCTGGGCCAGTTTTATGGTTTAATTAGTGAAAAAAAATTATAATATCACACCAACAGTCAAGAACAGAGGGAGAGGGAAGCTTCAGAAGTTTTTGGAGGTTTTTTAGCGTATTTCGCGGTTGCGTCCGCCATTAACGAATCAATTCGTTATTGTTTCGGAAATTGATTCGTTAATTTTTTACTATTTACGAAATTTCGTAAATATCGAACTTTTTAAAAGGAAAATTTTGTAATTATTTTAAATATCGAAACAAAAAAAACCCCCAAATACAAATCGATTTTAGAAACAAATTTTTGCGTTGTTACCCAGGCCTAATAACTACAGTAAAAAGAACAATGTAAAACGATGTTTAACGACACTGTCTCAGTCTTCACCTGACTGACCCTCACCGTTCAAAAGTCTGGCCTTATATAGGGCTTTCTGGCTTTTGCACATGGCACTAATACTGCGTCATCAAACTTTCTAGAATATTCTAGAATCTTCCATAGTGTAAGTCGCAACGTGCATTTTTTCAACCATACGTGATCACGTGATTGCTTATATCATAAAAACTAGAGCCAATATACATTTTTAAATGTCATTTTCGTTTTCAGCACCCCAAAATCATAAAAGAACAACTATTTTCAGGCCCGCAACTTTTTCTCCGTTGAACAGTGTAATAGCCATATTATCCTATGGAGCATACCTATTAATCCCATTTCTTCAGTGATTACAAAACACCATAATACCAAAAAATGCAATACGAATAGCATAACGCATATAAAAAATCAGGAAGAAGAAAGAAAGATATAATAATAATCTATATAAATAAAAATGTAATGTTCATTTGTGGGATTAACAGAACTCAAAAACCACTGGACGAATTGACACCAAATTTGAACACAAGACACCTAACAACCCAATGTACGTCCTTCACTCAAAAAAATATATGATCTTGTCATTTGGGAGTTGTAGTTGCCAGGATTTATATTTCACCTACAATCAAAGAACATTCTGAAACCCACCAACAATGGAATTGAACCAAACTCGGCATACAGTTCTCCCATGAGAATTCTTGGAGAACAGGTCCCAGCAGATTGGAGGAGGGCCAATGTGGTCCCAATCTTCAAGAAGGGAAAAAAGGATGACCCAAACAATAACCGTCCAGTCGGCCTCACGTCGATACCAGGCAAGATTCTGGAAAAGATTGTTAAGGAAGTGGTCTGCAAACACTTAGAAACAAATGCGGTCATCGCTAATAGTCAACATGGATTTATCAAAAACAAGTCATGCCAGACTCATCTGATCTCTTTTTTCGATAGAGTTCCAAGCTGGGTAGATGCGGGGAATGCCGTGGATGGAGCGTACCTGGATTTCAGGAAGGCCTTCAACAAGGTCCCCCATGACCTTCTGGCAAGGAAACTAGTCCAATGTGGGCTAGGCAAAACTACGGTGAGGTGGATCTGTAATTGGTTAAATGGACAAACGCAGAGGGTGCTCACTAATGCTTCCTCTTCATCTTGGAAAGAAGTGACGAGTGGAGTGCCGCAGGGTTCCGTCCTGGGCCCGGTCCTGTTCAACATCTTTATTAATGACTTAGATGAAGGGCTAGAAGGCAGGATCATCAAGTTTGCAGACGACACCAAATTGGGATAGCCAATACTCCAGAGGACAGGAGCAGGATTCAAAATGATCTTGACAGATTAGAGGGGCCAAAACTATCAAAATGAAGTTCAAAAGGGACAAATGCAAGATACTCCACTTTGGCAGAAAAACGAAATGCAAAGATACGAAATGGGGGACGCCTCGCTCGAGAACAGTACGTGTCAAAAAGATCTTGGAGTCCTCGTGGACAACTAGTTAAACATGAGCCAACAATGTGATGTGGCGGCAAAAAAAGCCAATGGGATTTTGGCCTGCGTCAATAGGAGCATAGTGTCTAGATCTAGGGAAGTCATGCTACCCCTCTATTCTGCTTTGGTTAGACCACACCTGGAATATTTGTGTCCAATTCTGGGCACCACAATTCAAGAGAGATATTGACAAGCTGGAATGTGTCCAGAGGAGGGTGACTAAAATGATCAAGGGTCTGGAGAACAAGCCCTATGAGGAGCGGCTTAAGGAGCTGGGCATGTTTAGCCTGAAGAAGAGAAGGCTGAGAGGAGATATGATAGCAGGAGAAATGTCAGGAGAGAATGCCTCTAGACCATGGCCATATAGCCCGAATAAACCTATAACAACCCAACCAAACAATAATCGAAGTGTATCATAAAGTTGCAGAGGTGACAAAGTCCAGAAAAGGCCAGGAATCACAGAGACACCACAATCAGAAAGGTATAACTAGTAAAAACTTGAACAGGAGTACACGAATTAAAGAACTATCTCAACTATCCCAAAACTAATTTTGGCCTGTGTCATATGTCTTAGGAATGTAAGAAAACTTAGGGACATAGAAAACTTCCAGGATATATCAAATCCAAAATCTGAACTGACCTTAACAAGTTGGAGCTTAATAGACACCCATGAAATCAGGCTGCATTGTAGTAAGTGGTCAGTGGTTTGCTCTTCTCCACACTTGCATGTTGTGGACTCCACTTTGTAGCCCCATTTCTTAAGGTTGGCTCTGCAACTCGTGGTTGCAGAGCCAACCTCAGCTCCATCCACATCACCCAGTCTTTTGTGTGTCCAGAACGGAGTTTCTCATCCGGTATCAGCCACTGATTTAACCTGCCACTTTTGGACTCTCGCATGCTGAGGTGTCCCTGCAAGCTGTTTCTTCATTTAAGTCGTTGGCATGCTGGCTGATATCCAAATAGAGGATGGGCTGGAGATGTTACTGCCTTGGCCCTTTCATTAGAATCATAGAATCAAAGAGTTGGAAGAGACCTCATGGGTCATCCAGTCCAACCCCATTCTGCCAAGAAGCAGGAATATTGCATTCAAATCACCCCTGACGGATGGCCATCCAGCCTCTGTTTAAAAGCTTCCAAAGAAGGAGCCCCCACCACACTTCGGGGCAGAGAGTTCCACTGCTGAACGGCTCTCACAGTCAGGAAGTTCTTCCTCATGTTATTGGCTGCTACTTCCTGGCAGATGTCAGGTGGTGCAATACCGGCTAAACAGTATAATTTCTCCAGTGGAGTTGGGCGTAGATATCCTGTAATAATGCAGCACGTCTCACTAAGAGCCTCATTCACTGTTTTAGTGTGGTGAGATGTATTCCACACTGGGCATGCGTATTCAGCAGCAGAGTAGCCAAGCACAAGGGCAGATGTCTTCACTGTGTCTGGTTGTGATCTCCAGGTTATGCCACTCAGCTTTCATATATTATTTCTAGCACCCACGTTTTACTTGATAGTCAAGCATGTTTATTGCCAGGCATTTGCAATTTATATAGCAATATTTCTTGCTGATGTTCCAAAGTTGTAAATGAATGATAGATGTTTTTCCATCCTGAAATGCCCTGGCTCCCCAGTTCCGGACAGATCTTGACTCTCCCTAATTGATGTTGGTAAACATAAGGAGACTTGTAAACATTTCCTTAACTTAAAGAGCCATTGTCTCTATAATGTAAACACATTGTTCCCCCCCCCCCCCCAAAAGTTAAACAGTTAATCATTTGTCTCTGGTTATCAATGTCAGCAGCTTTTCATTATAGTTCATGAATTTTCACCTCCTTCTTGTAGTTTTCCAGGGTTTCAAACTTACGATGACATTATATAGACCCCAAACGTACATCTTTCATACAATTTCATTCAAACCATGCAGAGCTTCTTGTAAGCCAGAGCATGGTCCAGAGTGACTCCCACGTATTTGGGTGTGCGGCAATGCTCCAATGGGATTCCTTCCCAGGTCATCCTCAGAGCTCGAGATGCTTGTCTGTTCTTATGGTGGAAAGCACACGTCTGCATTTTAGATGGATTAGGAATCAGCTGGTTTCCCCTATAATAGACAGTAAGAGTACCTAAAGCTTCAGAGAGCTTCTGTTCAACCATTTCAAAGCTTCCTGCTTGAGCAGTGATGGCATGATCGTTAGTATATATAAAACTCTATATATAATAAAATAATAAATAATGAAATAAATAAATAATTAAATAATAATATAGTAAAATAATAATAAAAAGATGGGCCAGACCAGAATTGGTCTCACAATGCCCAAACACATCTATCTATATATATATAAATGCTCTGTGCATAATGAGTACCTTAAAAACAAAAGACTGGCAACGAAGACATCAGACTGGCAACAAAGATCCATTGCCTAGTCAAAGCCATGGTCTTCCCTGTAGTCACCTACGGATGTGAGAGCTGGACCTTCGGGAAGGCTGAGCGAAGGAAGAGAGATGCTTTTGAGCTGTGGTGCTGGAGGAAAGTTCTGAGAGTGCCTTGGACTGCGAGAAGATCCAACCAGTCCATCCTCCAGGAAATAAAGCCCGGCTGCTCACTGGAGGGAAGGAGACTAGAGACAAAGTTGAAGTACTTTGGCCACATCGTGAGGAGACAGCAAAGGCTAGAGAAGGGAATGATGCTGGGGAAAGTGGAAGGTAAAAGGAAGAGGGGCCGACCAAGGGCAAGATGGATGGATGGCATCCTTGAAGTGACTGGACTGACCTTGAAGGAGCTGGGGGTGGTGACGGCCGACAGGGAGCTCTGGCGTGCGCTGGTCCATGAGGTCACGAAGAGTCGGAGATGACTGAACGAATGAACAACAACAACAAAAACAAAAGAACCAATGAACAAAATCACACCAAATTTGGCAACAAAACATCTCACAACACAAGGAGTGACCATCACTCAAAATATTATGATTTAGTCATTTTGGAGTTGTAGTTGCTGGGCTTTATAGTTCACCTATAATCAAAGAGCATTCTGAACTCCACCAGCGATGGAATTGAACCAAATGTGGCACACAGGACTCCCCTGACCAACAGAAAGCACGAGAAGGGTTTGGCGGGCATTGGGAAGGAAGAAAAGAAGGAGGGAAGGAAGGAAGGAAGGAAGGAAGGAAGGAAGGAAGGAAGGAAGGAAGGAAAGAGGTACCGAAGGAAGGAAGAAGAGAAAGTAGAAAGGAAAGGAAAAGGGAAGGGAGGGCAGGAAAGAGGTAAAGAAGGAAGGAGAAAAGGAAATAAAAAGTGAAAGAAGGAAGGAAATAGGGAGGGAAGAAAGAAGACAAAGGAAGAAGTAGAGAAAGGAATGAAGGAAAGAGAGAAGGAAGGATGAAACCAAAGAGCGAAAGAAGGAAAGAATGAATGAAAAAGAAAGAAAGAAAGAAAGAAAGAAAGAGGTAGGGAAGGAAGAAAGGAGAGACAGAATTGGGGCAAATTCCTACACAGAACCTCCATGACCAACAGAAAATATTTAAGGCCATCCAGTCCAACTCTCTTCACCAGGGCAAGAAAACATAATCAAAGCCCTCCTGACAAAGAGTCATCCAGACAGAGATATAGATAGATATGATTCACACACAGAGAGATATAGTATCATACATTTGAAAGGGACGCCTAAAGAAGGACAATCATATGTTGCATGTTCCAGAGAAGGCAAACCAGACAATCTCCACATCAACACTAACAAAGAAACAAGAAATACTGTTTACCCACAAGCATAAAGACATTACATATATTAGAAACCAACACTTTCTCATTGCTTTATTTTCCAGATCACCAGACTGGGCCACAGCAACGTGTGGCAGGGGATGGCTAGTCACTAATAAAAATCAATGTATTGCCCCATTCCATAACACTTCTTCTGGCACATCTTCCACTTCATACTACGAGTTACCAATTAAAGATGAATTAAAGAAATATCTTAAAACTAATTTTGGCCTGTGCCACATGTCTTAGGAATGTGTTGATTTTCCGGCGTTTATTCTGTGTATGTCAAGTCAAGCCCATGTGCTTTATCTAAATCCAAACATTACCACAAGATTATCACCAATTGTGTTGGAAAGGTTTAGAAACAATGGATCAAAGGATTTATTCAACTTGATAGTTAAAAAAACAAATGTTCAGAAGCAAAGCACCTTCGCAATATCTGATATAACAACTGTTACTGTGAGTTGCTATGAGAATAATAATAATAATAATAATAATAATAATAATAATAATAATAATCTTTATTTATACCCCACCACCATCTCCCCGATGGGGACTCGGAGCGGCTTACATGGGGCCAAGCTCGGACAACATATTACAATAATAAAATCAAAACATAAAAAACAAATAATGATAACAT
The DNA here is from genome assembly GCF_037176765.1 of Anolis sagrei. NCBI lineage: Eukaryota > Metazoa > Chordata > Lepidosauria > Squamata > Anolidae > Anolis > Anolis sagrei. The sequence continues at coordinate 13,588,946 of NC_090032.1, forward strand.
CATCAAAGTACATTAATAATAATAATAATAATAATAATAATAATTTAAAAACAGTCTTAAAATAACATTCTAATAAATACAATCACAATAGCGATGATAATAACAATGGGTGAGCCACATGCACAAGATAAAACAATTTAAAAGCTGTGATGAGATTTTTAAAAAGGAGCAAGACATTTACGGGGATTTATGAGGTTGATCCTCCAGCAAAGGATCACCGCCTTGTCGGGGCGCTGGAGCTTGAGCACCTCAATGATGTCATGAGCGAAACCGTGAAGGGCCACCCAAGACGGGACGGTTGTGGCAGAGAGGCCAGACCAAGCGTGATCCCTGGGGAAGGCAATGGCAAACCACTCCAGTATCCTTGCCAAGAAAACTAAATGGACCAGTACAACCAGAGATATGTCGGTATGCCATTGGAAGATGGGACTCCCAGGTCGGAAGATGGCCAAAATGCTACTGGGGAGGAGCAGAGGATAAGTTCAACTAGCCCCAGATGTGATGACGCAGCTAGCTCAAAGCCGAAAGGAAGGCTAGCGGCCGACGGTACTGGAGGCGAACGACGAATCCGATGCTCTAAAGATCAACACACCATAGGAACCTGGAATGTAAGATCTATGAGCCAGGGCAAATTGGATGTTGTTATTGGTGAGATGTCAAGACTAAAGATAGACATTCTGGGGGTCAGCAAACTGAAATGGACTGGAATGGGCCACTTCACATCAGATGACCACCAGATCTACTACTGTGGACAAGAGGAACATCGAAGAAATGGAGTAGCCTTCATAATTAATAAGAAATTCGCGAAAGCGGTGCTTGGATATAACCCAAAAAATGACAGAATGATCTCAATTCGAGTGCAAGGAAAGCCTTTCAACATCACAGTGATCCAAATATATGCCCCAACCACAGCTGCTGAAGAAGCAGAAGTAGATCAGTTCTATGAGGATCTGCAGGACCTACTGGATAATACACCAAAAAGAGACATTATTTTCATTACAGGAGACTGGAACGCCAAGGTGGGAAGTCAAATGACAACAGGGATCACAGGCAAGCATGGTCTGGGAGAACAAAATGAAGCGGGACGCAGGCTGATAGAATTTTGCCAGGAAAACTCACTGTGTATAACAAACACTCTCTTCCAACAACCTAAAAGACGGCTTTACACATGGACTTCACCAGATGGTCAGCACCGAAATCAGATTGACTACATCCTTTGCAGCCAAAGGTGGCGGACATCCATCCAGTCGGTGAAAACAAGACCTGGGGCTGACTGTAGCTCAGATCACGAACTTCTTCTTGCCCAATTTAGAATAAAACTAAAGAGATCAGGGAAAATACACAGACCAGTTAGATATGATCTCACTAACATTCCTAGCGAATATACAGTGGAAGTGAAGAACAGATTTGAAGGACTAGATTTAGTAAACAGAGTCCCAGAAGAACTATGGACAGAAGTCCGCGACATTGTTCAGGAGGCGGCAACAAAGTACGTTCCAAAGAAAAAGAAAACCAAGAAGGCAAAATGGTTGTCTGCTGAGACACTGGAAGTAGCCCAAGAAAGGAGGAAAGCAAAAGGAAACAGGGATAATAAGGGGAGATATGCCCAGTTAAATGCGCAATTCCAGAGGTTAGCCAGAAGAGATAAGGAACTATTTTTAAATAAGCAATGCATGGAAGTGGAAGAAGACAACAGAATAGGAAGGACAAGAGACCTCTTCCAGAAAATTAGAAACATTGGAGGTAAATTTCAGGCAAAAATTGGTATGATAAGAAACAAAGATGGCAGGGACCTAACAGAAGCTGAAGAGATCAAGAGAAGGTGGCGAGACTATACAGAAGATCTGTATAGGAAGGATAATAATATTGAGGATAGTTTTGACGGTGTGGTGAATGAATTAGAACCAGACATCCTGAGGAGTGAGGTTGAATGGGCCTTAAGAAGCATTGCTAACAACAAGGCAGCAGGAGACGACGGGATCCCAGCTGAACTGTTTAAAATCTTAAAAGATGATGCTGTCAAGGTGATGCATACCATTTGCCAGCAAATATGGAAAACACAAGAATGGCCATCAGACTGGAAAAAATCAACTTATATCCCCATACCAAAAAAGGGAAATGCGAAAGACTGCTCCAACTTCCGTACAGTTGCCCTTATTTCTCATGCCAGTAAGGTAATGCTCAAGATCCTGCAAGGAAGACTCCAGCAATACATGGAGCGAGAGTTGCCAGATGTTCAAGCTGGGTTTAGAAAAGGCAGAGGAACGAGAGACCAGATTGCCAGTATCCGCTGGAGAATGGAGAAAGGCAGGGAGTTTCAGAAAAACATCTACTTCTGCTTCATTGACTATTCTAAAGCCTTTGACTGTGTGGATCATAATAAATTGTGGCAAGTTCTTGGTGGGATGGGCATCCCAAGCCACCTTGTCTCTCTCCTGAGGAATCTGTACAAGGACCAAGTAGCAACAGTCAGGACTGACCACGGAACAGGAGACTGGTTCAAGATTGGGAAAGGCGTACGGCAAGGCTGCATACTCTCACCCAACCTTTTTAACTTGTATGCAGAACACATCATGCGATGTGCGGGGCTGGATGAATGCAAAGCTGGGGTGAAAATTGCTGGAAGAAACATTAACAACCTCAGATATGCAGATGACACCACCCTGATGGCCGAAAGCGAGGAGGAGCTGAGGAGCCTTCTAATCAAGGTGAAAGAAGAAAGCGCAAAAGCCGGGTTGCAGCTAAACGTCAAAAAAACCAAGATTATGGCAACAAGAATGATTGACAACTGGAAAATAGAGGGAGAAACCGTGGAGGCCGTGACAGACTTTGTATTTCTAGGTGCAAAGATTACTGCAGATGCAGACTGTGGCCAGGAAATCAGAAGACGCTTCCCTCTTGGGAGGAGAGCAATGTCCAGTCTCGATAAAATAGTAAAGAGTAGAGACATCAGACTGGCAACAAAGATCCGCATAGTCAAAGCCATGGTATTCCCTGTAGTAGCCTACGGATGTGAGAGCTGGACCTTAGGGAAGGCTGAGCGAAGGAAGATCGATGCTTTTGAGCTGTGGTGTTGGAGGAAAGTGCTGAGAGTGCCTTGGACTGCGAGAAGATCCAACCAGTCCATCCTCCAGGAAATAAAGCCCGACTGCTCACTGGAGGGAAAGATACTAGAAACAAAATTGAAGTACTTTGGCCACATCATGAGGAGACAGGAAAGCCTAGAGAAGACAATTATGCTGGGGAAAGTGGAAGGCAAAAGGAAGAGGGGCCGACCAAGGGCAAGATGGATGGATGGCATCCTTGAAGTGACTGGACTGACCTTGAAGGAGCTGGGGGTGGTAACGGCCGACAGGGAGCTCTGGCGTGGGCTGGTCCATGAGGTCACGAAGAGTCGGAGACGACTGAACGAATGAACAACAACAATGAGGTTGAACTTCCCATTTGGGGGGCACGAACTCCAGTAACAGAAAGGCGTTGAGGGGTGCAAAATGTCATGGTGTGCACCTACTCACCAAAGGCGCAGTGGAAGAGCCAGGTTTTAAGGTCCTTTTTAAATGTTTCTAGTGAAGGGGCTTTCCTGATCTCTCCAAGTAAAGAGTTCCAGAGTCGGGGGGCCACCGAGGAGAAGGCTCTCTCCCTTTTACCCACAAGACAGGCTTGTGAGATTGGTAAAAGGTGACAGGAGGACCTCTCCTGAAGATCGAAGGGCCTGAGTTGGTACATGGAGAGAGATGCGGTCACGAAGGTAGACAGGTCCCAAACTGTTTAGGACTTTATACCTACACATGGTAACAATTCAGCCAGATAACACCAAGACCAGATCCATATTCACCTGAATATGGATCTGGTCTTGGTGTTATCGGGCTGAATTGTTGCCATGTGCCTGAAGAGTGTTTGGAGACCTCAGCTTTGGCCTCATGCAATGGCCAGGTTGCTTTCCTGATGCGCATCCATAGCGTTCTCAGTGACAGATCATTGGCATGACCATCTCCTGTCTTCCTTTGCAGTGCTAAATCCAGCTTTGGCCATCCACGTTTACACAGATCGGGAGATCCATGGCACAGTGGGCTCCAATGTTAAGCTTTACTGCTCTTTTTGGTCTAACGAGTGGATCTCCGATGACATTTCGGTCACTTGGCATTTTCAACCGGAAAGCAGCAGAGACAGCTTATCGGTAAGATTTCCCCCTTGATTATTGACTGCCAGGTCATTTAAATTTAAGACTTCTGCCTTCAATAATATTATTATTATTAATAATAACTATTGCTATTATTATTATTATTATTATTATTATTATTATTATTATTATTATTATTAAGCCTTGTCCAGAAACATTCTCAGACATGCTAACAACTCCTACCACTGGTTTGGTGTGGATTTTCTTGGCTGTCTGGCCATGTTCCAGAAGCATTCTCTCCTGACATTTCACCCGCATCTATGGCAGGCATCCCCAGAGGTTGTGATGTCTGTTGGAAACTAGGCAAGTGGGGTTTATATGTCTGTGGAGTAATGTTTAGGGTGGGAGGAAGAATTCCTGTCTGTTTGAGGCAAGTGTGAATGTTGCAATTGACAAACTTGATTAGCATTGAATGACCTGGCAGCTCCAAAAATGGACTGATTGCTGCCTGGGGAGTCCTTTGTTGGAAGGTGTTAGCTGGCCCTAATTGTTTCCTATCTGGAATTCCCCTGTTGTTTTTTTTAGTGTTGTTATTTATTTACTGTTCTGATTCTAGAGGTTTTTTTATAAATACTGGTATTTAATACTGGTAGTCATTGAAATCCACAAACGTGTGGACCATTTCAACAGAAAGGAGGAAATTATGAAAATCTGGCTACCAGTATTAAAAATTATAGAGGACCAGAGGAACCAGAGATAGTGATGCCTAACCTTGGATTTCCAGATATTGTCGCATTAGGAAGTCCAGATTTTAGAGTTTTTTAAATACTGGTAGCCAGATTTTCACCCTTTCCTCCTTTTTGTTGAAATTGTCCATCTGGAGGAAGGGAGGGAGGGAGGAAGGGAAGGATGAAAGGAGAAAGAGGGAAGGAGGGAGGGAGGAAAGAGGGAGGGAAGGAAGGAATGAAAGACAAAAGGGAAGAAGGATGAAAGGGTGGAAGGAAAGAGAGAAGGGAGGGAGGGGAGGATGAAAGGAGAAAGAGGGAGAGAGGGAAGGTGGGAGGAAAGAGGGAAGGAAGGAATGGAAGACAAAAAGGAAGAAGGATGAAAGGGTGGAAGGGAAGGGAAGAGAGAAGGGAGGGAGGGAGGGATGAAAGGAGAAAGAGGGAGAGAAGGAGGGAGAAAAGAGGGAGGGAAGGAAGGAAGGACAAAAGGGAAGGAGGATGAAAGGGTGGAAGGGAAGGAGGAAGGAAAGAGAGAAGGGAGGGAGGGAGGGATGGAAGAAGAAAGAGGGAGAGAGAGAAGGAGGGAGAAAAGAGGGAAGGAAGGAAGGACAAAAGGGAAGAAGGATGAAAGGGTGGAAGGGAAGGATGAAGGAAAGAGAGAAGTAAGAAAGGGAGGAAGAAAAGGATGGAAGGGAAGGAGGAAGGAAGGAAGGAAGGGAAGGAGGGAGGAAGGAAGAAAGGGAGGAAGGGAAGGATTAAAGGAGAAAGAGGGAGAGAAAGAAGGAGGGAGGGAAGGAAGGAAGGAAGAAAAGATAAAAGGGAAGGAAGGATGAAAGGGTGGAAGGGAAGAAGGAAGGAAAGGGAAAAGGAAGGAAGGACGAAAGGGGAGGATGAAAGGAGAAAGAGGGAAGTAAGGAAGGGAGGGGGTAGGTAAGGAGGAAGGAAAGAGAGAAGGAAGGATGAAAGGGTGGAAGAGAATGGAGGGAGAAAGAGGGAGGAAAAAGAAGAGAGGAAAGACAAAAGAGAAGGGAGGAAGGAGAAAGAGGGAGGGAGAGAGGGAGGGAGGGAAGGAAGGGAAGGAAGGAAGGGTGGAAGGGAAGAAAGGAGGAAGAGAGAAAGAGGGAGGCAAGGAAGGAAGGTAAGGAGGGAAGTAGGAAGGAAAGAGAGAAGGAAGTATAGGATGGTGTGAGAGAGGCGATGTGTGAAAAGAGCCCAAGGGGCCGCATCCTGCCCCCGGGTGGTGTTTGGTATGTGATCCAATACAAAAGCCAGCATAGTGATCTTGTTTGCTGTGTACTAATCTTGTTATGTATGTATATATGTATGTAATAATAATAATAATAATAATAATAATAATAATAATAATAAGTAATTGGTCCATCTAGCTAATTATTGTCTATCCTGACTAGCAATAACTTACTTACCTGATTCCTTCTTGGAGATGCTGGGAAAGGAACATGCCAAGTTTTTCTAAGCAAATCAGGTTCTCTCTTGCGAATGTACGGCTCTTTCTCACCCATGTCCCTTTGTTCTTGTGTCACCAAACCCCAGATATTTCATTATGCTAAAGGCCAGCCTTACATAGACAACGTGGGGATGTTCAAGGAGCGCATTGAGTGGGTCGGGAACCCACGCTGGAAGGACGGCTCCATCGTCATCCATGACCTGGAGTACACGGACAATGGCACCTTTACCTGTGACGTCAAGAACCCGCCGGACATTGTTGGGAAGACCTCTCAGGTCACGCTCTACGTCTTTGAAAATGGTAACGTCCAGTTCAAAGGTCATAAACTTGCCACGAGTACCTATTACGGCATTTCTGTTTATACTGCTGCAACTACATATTTGCTAGGCACACTGCATTGTGAGAAACAGTTGTGTCTCACCCAAAATAGTCCAGGGCCAGAGGGACTGGAGATAGCGATTCCTAACCTTGAATTCCCAGATATTGTTGCATAAGTATGTCCAGAAGCCATTGCAGGGATGGCCAATGGTAGAACATCGGTGTTTCCTATCTGTTCTGCATGGACCATTATTGCCTGGTGTAATATGTCTGCGTTGGTTACATATCCTCCAACTGTCCCCGTTTAAAGTCAGATGAATCCACAATTGGTTGGAAAATTATGCTCAAACTGGAAAGAGGTCTCAACTGGAGTCCCACTGGGATCCCAGAGTCTCTGGCAGTCGGTTCGTTCCAAAGGAAAGTCATATTGTGTTGTTGAAAGCTTTCATGGCCGGAATCTCTGGGTTGTTGTGTGTTTTCTGGGCTATCTGGCCATGTTCCAGCAGCATTCCCTCCTGACGTTTTGCCTGCATGTATGGCAAGCCATTCTCAGAGGTTGTGAGGTCCTCAGACCGCACAACCTGTGAAGATGCCTACCATAGATGCAGGTGAAATGTCAGGAGAGAATGCTGCTGGAACATAGCCATATAGCCCAGAAAACACACAACAACCCAGAAAGTTATATTATCATCAAATACTACTTTGTTTGTTGGCAAACAGTAGGATCAAGCAATGCATAACATTATTTTGTCCGAACCGAAGATCCCCGTCACGTTGCCAGGGCTCTACCTTATTTAGGTAGAGATGAACCAAACTCCCAGCTTTATCAAACAGTTTAATTAAAACAGCACTTACTTGCTGGCTGTTTTAATAGACCAAAACATAAATAGCAAAAACAACTCCGTAGTCAAAAGGGTCCAGTCCAGTGGTCAAATGCCAAGAGTTCAATAAACAAAGTCCAGGGATCAAGAGTCTATACCGTAGCCAAAAGCCAGTCCAAAGGTTCAAAGATTACAGGAGACAGGTCAGGATACCAAAAAATCCAACAGACCTGGGGGAAAAAACAGCAGCATCCACCACCAAAATACAACAGATACTTTTCTCCCAAAGATCAGTCCCAAGGCTAGCTCCTTATGTGCACAAACACCCAGCTGCAATATATATATTTACAGTATTTCTATTCCGCCCTTCTCACCCCGCAGGGGGCTCAGGGCGAATTACAATGCACATATACATGGCAAACATTTAATGCCATAGACACACAACATATATAGACAGACACACAAAGGCTATTTAACATTCCAGATTTTTCATGAGGGTATTCTGGCCACCAGGGGAGCTGTCGCTTCACCATCCATTTGTGACACTGATGAAGTACTTCCTCATTCTTTGCATGCTTGCTGGAGACTTTTATGGTGGCGTAAATTAGCTCCCCCCTCCCCCCCACATAAGTGGTACCTAATTTTCCTACTTGACAGATCATAGAATCATAGAATCAAAGAGTTGGAAGAGACCTCATGGGCCATCCAGTCCAACCACCTGCCAAGAAGCAGGAATATTGCATTCAAATCACCCCTGACAGATGGCCATCCAGCCTCTGCTTAAAAGCTTCCAAAGAAGGAGCCTCCACAACACTCCGGGGCAGAGAGTTCCACTGCTGAACGGCTCTCACAGTCAGGAAGTTCTTCCTAATGTTCAGATGGAATCTCCTCTCTTGTAGTTTGAAGCCATTGCTCCGCGTCCTAGTCTCCAAGGAAGCAGAAAACAAGCTTGCTCCCTCCTCCCTGTGGCTTCCTCTCACATATTTATACATGGCTATCATATCTCCTCTCAGCCTTCTCTTCTTCAGGCTAAACATGCCCAGTTCCCTAAGCCGCTCCTCATAGGGCTTGTTCTCCAGACCCTTGATCATTTTAGTCGCCCTCCTCTGGACACATTCCAGCTTGTCAATATCTCTCTTGAATTGTGGTGCCCAGAATTGGACACAATATTCCAGGTGTGGTCTAACCAGAGCAGAATAGAGCACGAGGAGCATGACTTCACTAGATCTAGACACTATGCTCCTCTTGATGCAGGCCAAAATCCCATTGGCTTTTTTTGCCGCCACATCACATTGTTGGCTCATGTTTAACTTGTTGTCCACGAGGACTCCAAGATCTTTTTCACATGTACTTCTCTCGAGCCAGGCATCGTCCCCCATTCTGTATCTTTGCATTTCATTTTTTCTGCCAAAGTGGAGTATCTTGCATTTGTCACTGTTGAACTTCATTTTGTTAGTTTTGGCCCATCTCTCTAATCTGTCAAGACCTGTCTTTCAGGTTGCAAAGGTCGACAACAAGCTACACAATTTTGGTTGGGAGGTCACTCCAACCCGGGCTTTCGAACTCATGACAGTAGTGATCTTAATGCAGCTGACTCCCAGCCAGCTGCGCCACAGTCCTGGTGCGCATACACACACACACATACACAAAACATACACAAGCACACACACAACAATTGGATACCCCATGTTGCCCTTTAAGGCTTGACTTTGAAGGAGTTGTGATATAGGTTCTATACCAGGGCCAATGCTCTTCAACATTTTTATCAACAACAGAGCTGATGTGGTGCAGAGAATCCTTTTACAATGTGGATGCCACCAAACAAGTAGCCTAGAGAGCTATAGAGTTCAAAAGTCCTATGCATCTTAATAGAAACCTACTTTTTGTGTTTTTTTAGTACCTACCAGGTATGGCGTGGTGTTGGGAGCTGTTATTGGAGGCGTTCTGCTCGTGGTTTTCGTTGTCTTGATATTAGCCTACCTTATCAGGTATTGCTGGCTGCGGAGACAAGCAACGCTCCAACGGAGACTCAGGTAAGACGGGTTCCTTCCAACCTACGATAGATGATATGTGTTGAATAGAGATATATAAATATATATACATCCTATTAAGCTTTGAACCATTCGAACCATTGTCTCTAAAAAAAAGTAATATGTTACCCATACTTTAATAATAATAATAATAATAATAATAATAATAATAATAATAATGTATTGTCAAAGGCTTTCATGGCTGGAATCACTGGGTTGTAGGTTTTTTTGGGCTATATGGCCATGGTCTAGAGGCATTCTCTCCTGATGTTTCGCCTGCATCTATGGCAAGCATCCTCAGAGGTAGTGAGGTCTGTTGGAACTAGGAAAAGGGGTTTATATATCTGTGGAATGACCAGGTTGGGACAAAGGGCTCTTGTCTGCTGGAGCTAGGTGTGAATGTTTCAACTGACCACCTTGATTAGCATATAATGGCCTGACATTGCCTAGAGCAAACTTTTGTTGAGAGATGATTAGCTGCCCTTGTTTGTTCCAACAGACCTCTCTATCTCTGAGGATGCTTGCCATAGATGCAGGCGAAACGTCAGGAGAGAATGCCTCTAGACCATGGCCATATAGACCGAAAAAACCTACAACAACCCAATAATAATAATAATAATAATAATAATAATAATACGTTTTAAAGGTGCTCAGAAGTCTCCATCTAGAAATCCAAAAGCAGCTCTCAATTTTTGATTCATGATAACCTTTTCCCAAGGGGTTAAACCACTGAACTGCTGAAATGGGGTGAACTCCCATTGATAGCCCCAGCTTCTAGCCCCAGCTACCCCTCTATTCCGCTTTGGTTAGACCACACCTGGAATATTGTGTCCAATTCTGGGCACCACAATTCAAGAGAGATATTGACAAGCTGGAATGTGTCCAGAGGAGAGCGACTAAAATGATAAAAAGTCTGGAGAACAAGCCCTATGAGGAACGGCTTAAGGAGCTGGGCATGTTTAGCCTGAAGAAGAGAAGGCTGAGAGGGGATATGATAGCCATGTATAAATATGTGAGAGGAAGCCACAGGGAGGAGGAGCAAGCTTGTTTCCTGCTTCCCTGGAGACCAGGACGCGGAACAATGGCTTCAAACTACAAGAGAGGAGATTCCATCTGAACATGAGGAAGAACTTCCTGACTGTGAGAGCCATTCAGCAGTGGAACTCTCTGCCCCAGAGTGTGGTGGAGGCTCCTTCTTTGGAAGCTTTTGAACAGAGGCTGGATGGCCATCTGTCGGGGGTTATTTGAATGCGATGTTCCTGCTTCTTGGCAGAATGGGGTTGGACTGGATGGCCCACGAGGTCTCTTCCAACTCTTTGATTCTATGATTCTATGATTTTATGATTCTGCCAACCTAGCAATTAGAAAACATGCAAATGTGAATAGATCAATAGGTACCGCTATCCATAGGGACTGTGGGAAGGTAAAGGCACTCCATGCTGTGACTATGCTGGCCACATGACCTTGGAGTATCTACAAATAACACTGGATCTTCGGCTTCAAAATGGAGATGAGCACCACCCCAGAGTTGGAATTGACTCCACTTAATGTCAAGGGGAAACCTTTACCTTTACCTTGAACCTTCTCCCAATTCTTTCCTGCTCAGAAATGTAACCACAGATTTCCAAAAGTTCAAGAAACTCACTTTTTTCTTTCATTTTTGTTTAGTACAATGGAGAAGGGGAGATTGAGGCTGGGCAAGGACTCATCGAAAAGAGGCCGTCAGGTAAGTGTGTGACTGAAAAGGAAGATAATGTGTTATTGAGAATTGACAAGTGAGATGCCCAAATTGACGGGGGCGGGGGGGGGGGGGGGATATATAATTGTGGCTCACTGAGATGTCTGGAAAGAAAGAAATAATCTCATTAATCTCACTTCTTTCCTCTTCATCTTGGAAAGAAGTGACAAGTGGAGTGCCGCAGGGTTCCCCCCTGGGCCCGGTCCTGTTCAACATCTTTATTAATGACTTAGATGAAGGGCTAGAAGGCAGGATCATCAAGTTTGCAGACGACACCAAATTGGGAGGGATAGCCAATAGTCCAGAGGACAGGAGCAGAATTCAAAACGATCTTGACAGATTAGAGAGATGGGCCAAAACTAACAAAATGAAGTTCAACAGGGACAAATGCAAGATACTCCACTTTGGCAGAAAAAAATGAAATGCAAAGATACAGAATGGGGGATGCCTGGCTCGAGAGCAGTACGTGTGAAAAAGATCTTGGAGTCCTCGTGGACAACAAGTTAAACATGAGCCAACAATGTGATGTGGCGGCAAAAAAAGCCAATGGGATTTTGGCCTGCATCAATAGGAGCATAGTGTCTAGATCTAAGGAAGTCATGCTACCCCTCTATTCTGCTTTGGTTAGACCACATCTGGAATATTGTGTCCAATTCTGGGCACCACAATTGAAGAGAGATATTGACAAGCTGGAATGTGTCCAGAGGAGGGCGACTAAAATGATCAAGGGTCTGGAGAACAAGCCCTATGAGGAGCGGCTTAGGGAACTGGGCATGTTTAGCCTGAAGAAGAGAAGGCTGAGAGGAGATATGATAGCCATGTATAAATATGTGAGAGGAAGCCACAGGGAGGAGGGAGCAAGCTTGTTTTCTGCTTCCTTGGAGACTAGGACGCAATGGAACAATGGCTTCAAACTACAAGAGAGGAGATTCCATCTGAACATTAGGAAGAACTTCCTGACTGTGAGAGCCGTTCAGCAGTGGAACTCTCTGCCCCGGAGTGTGGTGGAGGCTCCTTCTTTGGAAGCTTTTAAGCAGAGGCTGGATGGCCATCTGTCAGGGGTGATTTGAATGCAATATTCCTGCTTCTTGGCAGGGGGTTGGACTGGATGGCCCATGAGGTCTCTTTCAACTCTTTGATTCTATGATTCTATGATTCATTTTGGCTGATGCTTCAGAAGCCAATATGGGGTGTGGCTGGAATCCACAAGGGTAAAAGGGATGGATAAAGAGATGTGTAAGAGAAAGTGGTATATAATAACAACAGATAAATATAAGTCAATGAGAGAATTAACTTCTATCCTAGGCATAGGCAAACTTCAGCCCTCCAGGTGTTTTGGATTTCAACTCCCTGTAAGAGCACCTAAAGCTTCAGAGAGCTTCTTTTAAACTATTTCAAAGCTCTCTGCTTGGGCAGTGATGGCATGATCATCAGCATAGATGAATTCTCTGTCTCTTCTGGCAATGGCTACTTGTGTAAATGTTGAACACAGACAGAGCAAGTACACTCCCCTGAGGCAGGCCGTTCTTCTGTTTCCGCCATCTGCTTCTCTGTCCCTGGAACTCAACAAAAAAGCTCCTGTTTTGTAGCAGGTTTCATATTTCATCATATCATATTTAATTAATTACTTATTAATTACTTATTATTACGGCCAATTCTCTCACACCAGAAGCAACTTGCAGTTTCTCAAGTCGCTCCTGACACGACAAAAAACAAAACAAAATCATAGAATCATAGAATCAAAGAGTTGGAAGAGACCTCATGGGCCATCCAGTCCAACCCCCTGCCAAGAAGCAGGAATATTGCATTCAAATCACCCCTGACAGATGGCCATCCAGCCTCTGCTTAAAAGCTTCCAAAGAAGGAGCCTCCACCACACTCTGGGGCAGAGAGTTCCACTGCTGAACGGCTCTCACAGTCAGGAAGTTCTTCCTAATGTTCAGATGGAATCTCCTCTTATTAATCGCCCTTCATCCGAGAATGCTCTAGGTGATTTACAGCTAAATTGTAAAAGATAAAATACATACATACAGAAATTAAAAATTAACAGAAATTGAATGCTCTAGTAAAAAGCCAGGTCTTATGTGCTAGAGTAAAAGGTCCTAAGTCACACATGGCTCTCATATAGGGTGGCAAGGAATTCCATAAATTTCCTACGAAGCGGGTGACGTTGGTATTATATATGTGTGTGTATGTAATGGTAGTTTGTGGGATTAACATAACTCAAAAACCACTGGATGAATTGACATCAAATTTGGACACAATACACCTATCAGGCCAATGAGTCATCATCACTCATAAAAAACACTGAAAAACACAACAGAAGGGACTTAAAAGACCAAAAAAGCAAAACGATGCTACAGTGCATGCACAAAAACAACTCCCCCGGCAAACGAAACACACAATAACATATTTATTTATTTATTTATTTATTTATTTATTTATTGGACTTGTCCAGAGGAGGGTGACTAAAATGATCAAGGGTCTGGAGAACAAGCCCTATGAGGAGCGGCTTAAGGAGCTGGGCATGTTTAGCTTGAAGAAGAGATGGCTGAGAGGAGATATGATAGCCATGTATAAATATGTGAGAGGAAGCCACAGGGAGGAGGGAGCAAGCCTGTTCTCTGCTTCCCTGGAGACTAGGACGTGGAACAATTGCTTCAAACTACAAGGAAGGAGATTCCATCTGAACATGAGGAAGAACTTCCTGACTGTGAGAGCCGTTCAGCAGTGGAACTCTCTGCCCCGGAGTGTGGTGGAGGCTCCTTAGAATCATAGAATCAAAGAGTTGGAAGAGACCTCATGGGCCATCCAGTCCAACCCCCTGCCAAGAAGAAGGAATATTGCATTCAAATCACCCCCGACAGATGGCAATCCAGCCTCTGTTTAAAAGCTTCCAAAGAAGGAGCATCCCCCAGACTCCGGGGCAGAGAGTTCCACTGCAGAACGGCTGTCATAGTCAGGAAGTTCTTCCTCATGTTCAGATGGAATCTCCTCTCTTGTAGTTTGAAGCTTTAAAAGCTTCCTTCTTTGAAAGCTTTTAAACAGAGGCTGGATGGCCATCTGTCAGGGGTGCTTTGAATGGAATATTGCTTCTTCTTCGCAGGGAATTGGTCTGGATGGCCCATGAGGTCTCTTCTAGGCTTGGGTAACAACGGAAAAATTTGTTTCTAAACTCGTTTCGTTTTTAGGGGTCCATCGCATTTCGTTTTTTTAAAGAATTCCGAAATTTTCCTTTTAAAAATTTCGAAATTTACGAAATTTCGTATAATTACAAATCGATTCGTTAATGGCGGACGCGATTGTGAAATATGCTAAAAAAAACCTCCAAATGGGACAGGGGGAACTTCTGAAGCTTCCCTCTCCCTCTGTTGTTGACTGTTGGTGTGATAAAACAAACAACAACTATAAAACTTGCACCAGACATACGGAAATAATTACGAAATAATTACGAAATAATTTTGAAATAATTACGAAATAATTTCGAAATAATTACAAAATAATAAAGAAATAATTACGAAATAAATTGAAAAAATTGTTTCAAATCTAATTTACTCCTCACACTATTCCTGCATGGCTCAATATTGGATCGTAAGCTAATTTAAATACGAATTAATAACGAATTACGAAATTAACGAACGAAACCGCCCAAGCCTACTCTCTTCTTACTCTATGATTCTATGATCTATATATATAAATCTGTAAGGGGCATCCAATGGGACAGCAAAACTCAAAAACCACCCAACGAAAATTAACCAAAATTCCCATGCACATACTTCAACCCACAAGGTACAAACATATCGAATCAAAATAAAAAACAACACAACAACACACTCACAAAAGGACAAAACAACTGAGCATGTTCAATGGTAAAGAAGGAAGGAGAAAAGAAAAGAAAAAATGAAAGAAGGAAGGAAACATGGAGGGAAGAAAGGAGGCAAGGGAAGAAAGGGGGAGGGAATGAAGGAAAGAGAGAAGGATGAAACCAAGGAGCAAAAGAAGGAAAGAAAGAAAGAAAGAAAGAAAGAAAGAGGTAGAGAAGGAAGAAAGGAGAGAAAGGGGGAGAAAAGGGGGGAAGGAATAGGTAGGTACCTCTCTTTCATAATACTCCAGATATCTACCTCTACTTTGAAAAGATTTACTATAGGCCACAGCAACGCGTGGCAGGGCACAGCTAGTTCTATAGATACAGGGAAAGAGATAGAGGGAGAGATAGTGAGTGTCAAAAGCATTGCATGTTGTAAAACAATGTTTTTGAGTTGGAAATGCTAGCCGTTTGCAAGAAACATTGCCCAGGGGACGCCTGACTGTATTTGTGTTATTTTGTGATTGTACATGCATGTGAATGTGTGCCTGTGGCACCCCATGAAGGATGCCTTGCAGCTTCTTGGCCTCGCCATGCCAACCTCCTCCTTCCTCTGCCTCCACAGCCGCCTGTCTTGTATGCCATGCTGGACCACAGCCGCCTCACCAAATCCGCCAGCGAGAAGAAGTCCAAGGGAGGCCTGTGCGACTCCCGCAAAGACCGGAAATAGCGGTTAGCCAGCAGAGAAGGTACCCGAAAGAAGGCGGGAGACAAAAAGGTCGTCATGACCATCGAGATGGAACTGAAGAGGGACCAGCTTGAGGTCGAGGGCCACAAACCCGCCGTCAAATCTCCCAGCAAGAACAGCCTCAAAAACGCACTCATGAACATCATCAAAAGCGATTCGGAAAAGTGACCGAAAGGGTGGGTGGGTTACAACCTTATCCCTCCACTGCTTGGGGATGTTTTTGCTCTTCACCCAACTGTCTCGGCTTTGTTTTCTGTCCCATCCTGCATTTCATTTGTTTAGCTAGTCGGGGCCGATGGCTTTTGGAAATATATCCCTTGTTGTTTCGTCTTAATTGAGACGCCTTGGCATCATATCTGTGTAGGAGATTATTTACGCACATTTAACATTATTAATAGTTATTCCTAGGCAACTAGGAATGACAGGGGCAGAGATCCAACCCATGCCTCTCCCATATTAGGAATGTCCTCTTCTCCAAAGTCCCAGTCTTGAAACATCATGAGTGATATTCATGGCCTTGCGGTATGGCAACCAACATTATTTTTGGGAAGGCAATGCATAGGATCACCTTGTTTTGGTCATAGCAAAATCAAAACGTTCTTGGGTAACACAACTGTGCAAAGGGAGAGAACATCTACCTTTTGCTCCCATCGTAGCAGAGCCTTCCATTGAAAGTTAGATCTCCATCCTGGGCCAGTGGGGACAAATTCCCATCCATTCTTAGGCCAGACATGATGCCATGAGGACTAAACAGCCATCCCTCCTAGCCCTGCAGTATCCCCTCGACATCTTAAATACGGACCAAAATGATATAGATTCCATTGTGACCACGGTACCTTCTTCTGCTTAGATGGCTGTGATGACCCTCTTCTGCTTGGTAACTTGACCACAGGTGTAATATTTCATTTCCTTTTTAATCAATGGATTCAATATATGTATGCATATATCTAAATTCATTTACACAGCTTAGGGCATATATCTGTTATTTCACCAAAGACCTATTTCCAGGTATGGGTCAGCGAAAAGACCCATAGATGGACACCCCTGTATTCAGATATACCAGGCCTGAGCAAACTTCGGCCCTCCAGGTGTTTTGGACTTCCACAATTTCTTCAGTATGTGGACGACATCCTCCAGTATGTGGATGACAGGCTAATAGCACACCAAAGAAATTGTGGGAGTTGAAGACCAAAACATCTTGCCGAAGTTGACCCATGCCTGTGATATACTTTGCTAGTTTTTAATCCCTGTCTGGTGAACATCAAGGTGGAAATCCTTTCATTTTCCAAACAATTGGTGGTGACACACTTTTGATGCACGCATCATTTTGAAACACAGTCGTTCGATTTCAATTGCAAACCCTTAAAAGAGATACAGATTGTTGTAGCAAAACATATGTCATGAAAACCTTTCATAAACTAAGTGATGTACTGCTCATGTCACATATAGACTTAGGGGTTCCTGGTTTGTGTGACGCAGTTTGGAAATCTCTACCATAAGGGTTTTGGTTAAAACAGCACATCATCTGGGTTGCTGTGAGTTTTCCGGGCTGTATTGCCATATTCCAGAAGCATTCCAGGGTGAGAGAAGGAACTCTAGTCTGCTTGAGGAAAGTGTGAATGTTGCAATTGGCCACCTTTATTAACACTGAGTAATAATAATAATAATCTTTATTTACACCCCGCCACCATCTCTCCAATGGGACTCGGAGCAGCTTACATGAGGTCAAGCCCAAATAACAACTACAATAAAGAAAAACCAAAACACAAACCGAAAACGCAAACAATAAACAATAACATCATAGTTACATAAAAATATGAATACATAACAATGTGAAAATTACAGTATAGCCTTGCAGCTTCAAAGCATGACTGCTTCTTGCCGGGGGGGGGGGGGGGATCCTTTGTTAGGAGGTGTCAGCTGGCCCTGATTGTTTCCTGTCTGAAATTCCATAATAATAACAACAATCTGGCTACCATTATTAAAACATTCTAAAATCAGGACAGTAAATAAAGAACTCAGAAAACATTGGAATTCCAGACAGGAAATGATGAGGGCCAGCTAACACCTCCCAACAAAGGATTCCCCAGGCAGGAAGCATCCAGGTTTTTCAGTGCTAAAGGTGGCCAATTACAACGTTCACACTTGCCTCAAGCAGACAAGAGTTCTTTCTCCCACCGATATATAAACCTCCCTTGCCCGGTTTCCAACAGACCCTTCAACTTCTGGGGATGCCTGCCATAGATGTGGGTGAAATGTCAGGAGAGAATGCTTCTGGAACATGGCCATACAGCCTGGAAAACTCGCAACAACCTAGTGATTCCGGCCATGAAAGCCTTTGACAGCACATTGAACTCATCATCTAATGAACCAGGAATTTATTTTCAATGCACAAGAGAACTGTGACTAAGATTATCATTAATCGTTGATATATTTGTTTGCTGTCGCCTTCCCTGTGACCGAACGCCACATGACGTCGCATGGCTAACCTTCCCATTTTTCATCCTCTTTCCGTCGTCCTTTATGTATGTCTTCTCACACTTCCTTACGTTGATATGTACTTCTGTTACCAATGACAACATATGCCATAATTTCTGGAGGGCAATCGTTCTGCTAGGCCATATTGAGGAACATGATGCACTTGTTGACATACTTCTATCACATTATTCCTTCCCAGGCTATTTTCGAATCCAAACGTACATAGCATCGATGTGTGATATGGCTTAGCACACAATTGGTCTCCAGAGCCATGTATATAGTGGGTTGCCTTTTCTCCCCTTCCCCTTGAGTACCACATAATATTCTAGAAGACTAAACCGTATTTTTTGAAAGAATTGATTATTTCCTTTTTCCCCTCTTCTCTGTTGATTGGAACTTTCCTCAAATGTATGTACATTCTCTCCAAAACAAAGAAAACAGCAACAACCAAACATGTCACGAGTTTTTAAAAATAATAATAAAAAGACTGACATTTCTATTCAGAGTTGGTTTTGTCTCTTTTCTAAGCAGGGAATTACTAGTTAGGCGATTGGTTAGACCACACCTGGAATATTGTGTCCAATTCTGGGCACCACAATTCAAGAGAGATATTGACAAGCTGGAATGTGTCCAGAGGAGGGCGACTAAAATGATAAAGGGTCTGGAGAACAAGCCCTATGAGGAGCGGCTTAGGGAACTGGGCATGTTTAGCCTGAAGAAGAGAAGGCTGAGAGGAGATATGATAGCCATGTATAAATATGTGAGAGGAAGCCACAGGGAGGAGGGAGCAAGCTTGTTTTCTGCTTCCTTGGAGACTAGGACGCGGAACAATGGCTTCAAACTACAAGAGAGGAGATTCCATCTGAACATTAGGAAGAACTTCCTGACTGTGAGAGCCGTTCAGCAGTGGAACTCTCTGCCCCGGAGTGTGGTGGAGGCTCCTTCTTTGGAAGCTTTTAAGCAGAGGCTGGATGGCCATTTGTCAGGGGTGGTTTGAATGCAATATTCCTGCTTCTTGGCAGGGGGTTGGACTGGATGGCCCATGAGGTCTCTTCCAACTCTTTGATTCTTTGATTCTATGATTCTATGATTCTATGATTCTATGATCCCTCATTGTCCAAGTATGATGGCCTTCTGTGTTGGCACGGCTGTGCCAGGAGATTTTATTCTTTTTCTTGCACTGTTAGCTTGTTTGAATTTATTTGGGCCTTGCGTTTTACAATTGGGGAGCTTTCCCCAGGTTGTAATCATAGAGCCATCAACCTATCAATCATCATTAGAGCCTTTAGACCCGCCCCTTTCTCCAGGTTTGGAGGGAAAAGGGGACTTTTAGTTCAGTCTCACAGTTTGGAGCCTTACGGCAGGACGTGTAGGCTTTTCTCTGTCCCACCTGCAAAAAGCTTCACTTCTTATAGCTTTTGCTGGGGAAAATAGGAAAGGCCTCACAGCTTTGCAGGGTTCCGTCCTGGGCCCGGTCCTGTTCAACATCTTTATTAATGACTTAGATGAAGGGCTAGAAGGCATGATCATCAAGTTTGCAGATGACACCAAATTGGGAGGGATAGCCAATAGTCCAGAGGACAGGAACAGAATTCAAAACGATCTTGACAGATTAGAGAGATGGGCCAAAACTAACAAAATGAAGTTCAACAGTGACAAATGCAAGATACTCCACTTTGGCAGAAAAAATGAAATGCAAAGATACAGAATGGGGGACAATGCCTGGCTCGAGAGCAGTACGTGTGAAAAAGATCTTGGAGTCCTCGTGGACAACAAGTTAAACATGAGCCAACAATGTGATGTGGCGGCAAAAAAAGCCAATGGGATTTTGGCCTGCATCAAGAGGAGCATAGTGTCTAGATCTAAGGAAGTAATGCTACCCCTCTATTCTGCTTTGGTTAGACCACATCTGGAATACTGTGTCCAATTCTGGGCACCACAATTCAAGAGAGATATTGACAAGCTGGAATGTGTCCAGAGGAGGGCGACTAAAATGATCAAGGGTCTGGAGAACAAGCCCTATGAGGAGCGGCTTAGGGAACTGGGCATGTTTAGCCTGAAGAAGAGAAGGCTGAGAGGAGACATGATAGCCATGTAAAAATATGTGAGAGGAAGCCACAGGGAGGAGGGAGCAAGCTTGTTTTCTGCTTCCTTGGAGACTAGGACGCGGAATAATGGCTTCAAACTACAAGAGAGGAGATTCCATCTGAACATTAGGAAGAACTTCCTGACTGTGAGAGCCGTTCAGCAGTGGAACTCTCTGCCCCGGAGTGTGGTGGAGGCTCCTTCTTTGGAAGCTTTTAAGCAGAGGCTGGATGGCCATTTGTCAGGGGTGGTTTGAATGCAATATTCCTGCTTCTTGGCAGAATGGGGTTGGACTGGATGGCCCATGAGGTCTCTTCCAACTCTTTGATTCTTTGATTCTATGATTCTATGATTCTATGATCCCTCATTGTCCAAGTATGATGGCCTTCTGTGCTGGCACGGCTGTGCCAGGAGATTTTATTCTTTTTCTTGCACTGTTAGCTTGTTTGAATTTATTTGGGCCTTGCGTTTTGCAATTGGGGATCTTTCCCCAGGTTGTAATCATAGAGCCATCAACCTATCAATCATCATTAGAGCCTTTAGACCCGCCCCTTTCCCCAGTTTTAGTTCAGGAAAAGAGGACTTTTAGTTCAGTCTCACAGTTTGGAGCCTTACAGCAGGACGTGTGGGCTTTTCTCTGTCCCACCTGCAAAAAGCTTCACTTCTTATAGCTTTTGCTGGGGAAAATAGGAAAGGTCTCACAGCTTTGCTGGGGAGTAAAGTTACAGTTCCACAGCTTTGCTGGGGGAATACAGCCAGCTTTGCTGGAAAATAAAGGAATGGTTCCACGACCTTTGTGGGGCCAATCTACAGGACACCAGCTTGGCAGATCTACAGCAACCATTGCCTGGTAAGTGACCACTCTGGGTATCCATAACGCACCTTGGAGCCGGGAGTTGGGGCCTCACGCCAGCAGGGTTAAGAGAGATTGCCCAAGGAGGGGTCGGAAGGTTTCCCTAAAGAAGATAGGAACAGTTTATCAAGCAGTTGAGCCCCCGGTGGCGCAGTGGGTTAAACCCCTGTGCCGGCAGGACTGAAGACCAACAGGTCACAGGTTCGAATCCGGGGAGAGGCGGATGAGCTCCCTCTGTCAGCTCCAGCTCCCCAAGTGGGGACATGAGAGAAGCCTCCCACAAGGATGATCCCCTGGGCAACGTCCTTGCAGACAGCCAATTCTCTCACACCAGAAGCGACTTGCAGTTTCTCAAGTCGCTCCTGACACGACAAAAAAAAAAATCAAGCAGTTGCCTGTCCCTTGTTGGCAGATCAAGAAAGCTACTAATTTTTCAAGATTATAAAGCATTTAATTCGTTTGTTCGAAGATTTAAGGCTTAATAAAGAACTTTATTGAACCTATTTGGAGCCTCTACAGAACTTTGTGTTGGGAAACCTATGGGACCCTTTAGCTGAGGCACCCCGGTGTCCCGTTGGGCATACGGAAAGCACGTCCTGTAAACCGACATTGTCATAGGCCCAGCGTGCGACAACACACCTTCCAAGTGTAGTGCCTTTGCAGTGGATCCGTAGGTGGCTACAGAGCCCTATTCTTGATCCGCATGTTCTTCCACAGTGAGGACATCGGTTTCTAGGTGGAAGGCCGTACCAGTCAGGATTGGCTTTATGCACCTCTTGACACGTTTCTCCTTTTCACCCTCCATTCATGGCTTTATAGGTCAAAACCAGCACTTTGAATTGGGCTCGGAGATGGACTGGCAGCCAGTGGAGCTGCCATAGCATGAGGGTGGTATGCTCCCTGTATGCCGCCCCAGTTAGTAATCTGGCTGCCGCCCGTTGAACTGACTGAAGTTTCCGAACCGTCTTCAAAGGCAGCCCCATGTAGAGTGTGTTGCAATAATCTATTCGGGATGTAACCAGAGCATGGACCACTGTGGCCAGGTCAGACTTCCCAAGGTATGGGCGCAGCTGGTGCATGAGTTTTAGCTGTGCATTTGAGGACATTTTGCTGGGAATTATTTCCTTATTCCGGGAAGGCATACTGGAACAGCCACGTTTTCAGGCTCCTCCTAAAGACTGCCAATGTTGGGGCATGCCTGATATCCCTGGAAAGTGAGTTCCAGAGGCGGGGGGCCACCACTGAGAAGGCCCTCTCCCTCGTCCCCACCAATCGTGCCTGCAAGGGAGGCAGGAGCGAGAGCAGGGCCTCTCCAGATGAACGAAGAGGGTTTGTTCACAGAAATGCGGTCATGCAGGTAGGCAGGTCCCAAACCGTTCAGGGCTTTTTAGGTAAGAACCTGCACCTTGAATTGGGACCGGAAAATGAATGGCAGCCAGTGGAGCTCCTTAAACAGCGGGGTTGGCCACTCTGACAAGAGTTCTTTCTCCCACCCTGGATGTTATTCCACAGATATATAAACCCCATTTTCCTAGTTTCCTACAGACCTCACAACCTCTATCATAGATGCAGGCAAAATGTCAGGAGAGAATGCTTCTGGAACATGGCTGTACAGCCTGAAAAACTTGCAACAACCTAGTGAAGCCACTGGGAGAGATCATTCGGAGTTTAGGATTGAGATGTTATCTCTACGCAGATGATGTCCAGATCTGTCACTCCTTCCCACCTGTCACCAAGGAGGCTGTCCAGACCTTGAATCGGTGTCTAGCTGCTGTGTCGGACTGGATGAGAGCTAACAAATTGAAATTGAATCCAGACAAGACAGAGGTCCTACTGGTCAGTCGTAAGGCCGAACAGGGCATAGGGTTACAGCCTGTGCTGGATGGGGTTCCACTCCCCCTGAAGATGCAGGTTCGCAGCTTGGGAGTGATCCTGGACTCACAGCTGAGCCTGGAACCCCAGGTCTCAGCGGTGGCTGGGAGAGCTTTTGCACAACTAAAACTTGTGCACCAGTTGCGCCCGTACCTCGGGAAGTCTGATCTGGCCACGGTGGTCCACGCTCTTGTTACATCCCGAATAGACTACTGCAACGCGCTCTACGTGGGGTTGCCCTTGAAGACTGTTCGGAAACTCCAACTAGTCCAACGAGCGGCAGCCAGATTGCTCACCGGAGCGACATACAGGGAGCATACCACCCCCCTGTTGTGCCAGCTCCACTGGCTGCCGATTCAGTTCCGAGCACAATTCAAGGTGCTGGTTTTGACCTACAAAACCCTATACGGTTCCGGTCCAGTGTATCTGTCCGAACGTATCTCCCTCTATGTCCCACCCCGGAGTCTGAGATCATCTGGGGAGGCCCTGCTCTCGACCCCACCACTGTCACAAGTGAGGCTGGTGGGGACGAGGAGCAGGGCTTTCTCAGTGGTAGCCCCCCACCTGTGGAACTCACTCCCGGGGGAGATTAGGGCATCATCATCCCTCCTCGCCTTCAGGAGGAGGGTGAAAACTTGGTTATGGGACCAGGCCTTTGGGCACTCTGGCAACTAAATCGGACAATCAGGCAAGTAAGACCAGCAGGATGGATGAATGGAACGAAAAACTAGATCTAGGTGTTAACAAACCATGTAAGAGGAGAAACTGGGTTTGTATTTGGTTTTAATGATTTTATTGATTTTATGGTTATAATGCATGCATGTCAACTGTGAATTGTTGTAATTTTGTGTACGATTGTTTATGATGCAGGCATCAAATTGTGCCTCGTTTCTGTAAGCTGCCCTGAGTCCCCTTCGGGGTGAGAAGGGCGGGGTAAAAGAACCCCAAATAAATAAATAATAAAATAGTGATTCCAGCCATGAAAGCCTTTGACAATACTATTATACTGTCCAGGTCACTGAAACAAAGGATGGGTGGCCCTGCAAATGGATCCTGTTGTCCTCTCGGAGCTGGAGAAGGGAGAAGGTAGGCAACGAAACCTGGCAATTCTGGGTAGAGATACACTAGTTATATCATATCTATCTCTGACTCATTCCTGCTCAGCAGATACTGCAGCCCAGCTGCTTGACCTTCTGCAGCCAGAAGATGCGGCGCCTCTTCTTTTCCCACCACGTAAATAAACACAGCAAGACGTAGGAATCAAAGGGTATCCGTCTTGGGTTCGTCCCATAATTGATCCTACACAATGAGACCGAGTGGCAACGTGAGCGGTTGCTTCCACCAGATTTATTGGGTTGGAAACTGCATTTCTGTCCCTGCCAGTCTTTTTTTTTTTTAATTTGACAGTGTGCATGTCCTTGCCAATTCATATAGGTCAGTGGATTCCTTGGGGATTTTCCTCCTTCTCGATGGCTTGGGACGGAAGCTCCTCACGCATACGAACCAGTTCTCCTTGGGCATTGCAATCCCGAAATCCTCATTTGAATGTCTCTCTTCCGTGTTGGTGCTAAATTCTCGAGGGAGCACCATATGCTTCCATATTCCGGGGGATTGCGTTTGCTTTGCAAGGCTTTCCGAAATGGCTAGCAGCCCGATGGGTGCACCAGGTGGTCCCTGACAATATTTTGATGTTTCTATTCTTCTGAGTGGAAATATCCATCTGTGAGAGCAGATTGGCAGCGAGGTTCGGGGTTTGACAAGGCATGTGTTCAGAGGCAGGGCTGGGTCCCAGAGGAGGCTGGAAAGGCAGGCGGATCGCTTGCCTTCGCTTCTCTCTTGCCGCAGAGTAAAGCATCAAATGCAGAACTAGCTGGCAACGAAGGCACCAACTCAAATGCACCAACTTGGTTCAATACCCATTTCCAAATAATGCATATAACATCTCAGTTGACAGTGCACTGAAGTCGAACGTGACCCCCCCCCCCCCCTAAAAGATAGTAACTTATAGTTTTGCTAAGGACAAGGACACCAGACTGGATAATAAGGGTTAAGCCTTGGTCAATTTGCCAATACACTAACAACAACAACAACAAGGACACTTCCAATGCACCGGGATTGTGGCGCAGCTGGCTGAGTGTCAACTACATTACGATCACTCTGACCAAAAGGTCATGAGTTCAAAGCCAGCCCGGGTTGGAGTGGGTTTCCAACCATTGTGTAGCCTGTTGTCGACCTTTGCAACCCGAAAGACAGTTGCATCTGTCAAGTAGGAAAATAAGGTACCGCCTTAAAGTATGGGGAGGCTAAATTAACTGATTTATGATGATTTGAATGCAATATGGTGATTTGAATGCAATATTCCTGCTTCTTGGCAGGGGGTTGGACTAGATGGCCCATGAGGTCTCTTCCAACTCTTTGATTCTATGATTCTATGAGGCCATAAAGAAGACTCCATCAAAGCATTCCAGTGGGGAAGCATGCGGGGAATGCGGAAGTTATTCATCAGAGTCGCAGATGGACGATGAAAGGGACAGCTCCTGTGGCGGCCAGAAAAAGTTAAAATAGCCTCTGTGTATGTCTGTATATGTTTGTACGTCAAAATTGGCATTGAATGTTTGCCATATATGTGTACACTGTAATCCGCCCTGAGTCCCCTGCGGGGTGAGAAGGGCGGAATATAAAAGCTGCAAATAAATAAATAAATAAATAAATAGTGTGTACATTTAGTCAAGGTTTTATTTATTTATTTATTTATTATTCAAACTTATATGCCGCCACTCCCCTGGGGCTCGGAGTGGCTTACAAAAACAGGCTAAAATATAACACAATTTAAAAACAATTTAAAACAATTTAAAAACAATATCAGAGATCAAAGGCCTGTTGAAACAATATGTCTCACATGCCCTGTGGAAAGCTGATAAGTCCCGCAAGGCACAGACTTCAGGTGGCAGAGTATTCCAGAGTGATGGTGCCACTGCTGTAAAGGCTCTGCGTCTGGTTGCTGTTAGACGCAAGGTCTTGACACTGGGAATTTCTAATCGATCTCGGTCCTCAGAACGGAGGGATCTCTGGGGTTGGTAGGGGGTGAGGCGGTCCCTCAGGTACATCGGCCCCAGACCATGCAAGGCCTTAAAGGTGAGTACCATTGATGTCGAGCACCCCCCCCCCTCCAAAATAAGGGATAGTGACTTATAGTTCTGCAAAGGGCAAGGGCACCAGACTACACAACAAAGGTTAAGTCTTGGTCACATTGCCAAGGCACTGACAACAACAAGGACCCCACGAGGCTTTTGGGAAATGGCTGGATCTTGGGACTTCTGCCCTTTGGGAGAGTAGTAGTTTCCCAAGGAACAAAAGCATGAATCAGTTGCAGCACAGCTGGGGTTTCATCTGCCAGCCTTCCCAATGATCATGGACTCTCTGCCTGCATGTCTTGGACTTCAGTACATACTATCTCCCTCATGAACTTCCCTCAAAGACCTTTTAAAACATTGGACTTCAGGCTTCTTCATGAAAATTAATTCTCTTATTAAATATACTTGGAATGTGGGACAAAGATAGGGTTTTGTTGCTATGAAATGCTTATGATTATGAATGTATGTATCTTGCTATGAAATATTGCCTTTCCCCTTTGCCTTTTGCCCTAGAAAATGTGACCCAGGACTGTTGAAATGCTTGAGGGAGAACCACCACCTCCCTTTCTTATTTGATTAACTCATCAGCATGGACAGAAAAGGCCATTTATGATTTCCTTTGTCTCGCTCTCTGAGTTTGTCTGGCGAGATGAGGAAGTCTATTTGGATACGGACATTATAATTGATTCCACAAAGGGCAGCGTTGATCCCCCCCCCCCCCCCCCGAGGTCCACAGCCCTGATCCTGTTTGTTTCCCTCACCAAAACCCATCAAGGACAGGAAAGACTTTGTTTATGGAGATCGCACCTTGCCAGCCAAAACAAAGCCTAACATTCCAGCTGGCTGGCAATCCATAATCTCATCATTGTCCGCGGCCGTCCTGCCTCCCTCTCCCTGATATGCTAAGGAGCCAGAGAGGGAGGGAGTTTTGAAACTTTCAAACCTGTATTTTCTCTATAAAAATGCCAGTAAAATTCTGTATTACTATGCTTGTAGTGGAACTATTCCTGCAATGCATCCGATCTCAGCTGAATCGCTAATAAAACGCTTCGGTCGCTGAAACTTCTTCCGCTTTGGTGAGGATTTATTATTTTTAATATTTTTATCGCTGAAATTGGCTTAGCTGGCCTCACCAAGGTTCCAGGACTCTCTTTGGTGCGGTCCTCAGGGATCTCCTCGGCTGGGGAGACCCTCCTAAAAGCAGCTCGATATCACCATCACTTTGAAAGTGATCCAGTGCTCAATTGGTAACCAATGCAACCTATATCCCAGGATTTCTCTGCCATTGCAAGAAGCTCTAACTACTTTGCCTCCAAGCTAGCTTTGAATTTAGATAGGGAAAGACCTGCTCTTTCTAGTATAGAAACTCAGGGCCAGGGTAGAGAAAATCCCAGGATTTCTCCACCATTGGAAGAAGTTAACTCAGCAGCTGAAGGGAAAAGTAAGAAAGGAACATCCACATGATTTTATAAATTGACTGTTTTCTTTGTAACCTCAACAAGTTGTGCCAAGCCTGTCAAGGACTTTGAGAAAATAAAAATCTTGTTTGATGTTCAATCTGGAGAGGTTGAAGTCGAACATGACCCCACACGTGGGCTCCTGATGGTCCCCCATCTCACAAACAAGGGACTCTCTTTCCCCCTCGTGGATATATTTCCCTTTATGGACCTTCCTATGAATAATATGAACTATGGACACTGGGGGAAGGTAGTTGGGTTTACTCTCTGTGTTATGACTTCTATATTTTCATATTTTCTCCTGTACTTCTATATTTCCGTTAATGTATTTGACCTTGCCCCCTTTTTGCCCCCTTCCCCTCTCCTTGGGGGAAAGCTGTCCTTCCTCTGGAAAAGCAATCAGAGATCATGAAAAGACCCTTATCTTTGGACATTCTTTGCATGTAAAGGAAATCCTTTTGACTTTGGAGTTGGGCCATCTTAAGGGTTCCTGTCTGGCAGACTTTTTAATCATATAACAATGGGAGGGATATGACCTTAGGAAAGTCCTCTTTTCCTCCAAGCTGTTTTTCTTTCAAATCTTTCCACTAAGGACATTCACAAAAGTTTCCCCTTTGTGCCCTATCTGATTGTAAGAGGAAAACCCGGATTAAGCCATCAATGCTTATCGCAGACCCATCTCAGGACAATAAAGTGGCTTCTCTGGAAGGCCAATCCCTGAACTCGATAAGCCTAAGGACATTAAAACTCCATAATCCACTCCAGAATGCATTGTTTCCCTTCCTCCCGCCTTCCTCCCTCTGATTCGCTGGAGCATCGAGGCAGCATCGTCCCGCAAAAGCCCTGTGATTGGCCCTGATGCCTGGGGGACGGCCAAGCCTCCTCCAAGCTGTTTGCGTGTCAGCCAATCCCCTTCGAGCTGGGCGGGAGGGGGAATTTTGAAACTCACAACTCTGTATTTTCTATAAAAATGGCCTTTACTTCTGTAACCACATGCTCTGCTTGGCGAATGATTGCTGCATTGCATCCTTTTCAGCTGAATCGCAAATAAAACATCTCGGCGGCACTTCCTTCCACTTGGTGAGACCTTTTATTGGGAAAAATCAGGGATTGGGTGCTTCTCTCTGTCTCGCCAGGGTAACGAACTCTTTAAGGAGTCTGATTGGTCTCTGCCTCCTGGCAAAGACCCCTAAATTCCAGCTCTCTAACAAGGTCTTAGTTGCTGGGACTCCTGAGCTTCAAAGTAAGGCCCTCGCGGTCCACCCGGCTAAAGAAGCACATCAGAGAACAAGCCCTATGAGGAGCGGCTTAGGGAACTGGGCATGTTTAGCCTGAAGAAGAGAAGGCTGAGAGGAGATATGATAGCCATGTATAAATATGTGAGAGGAAGCCACAGGGAGGAGGGAGCAAGCTTGTTTTCTGCTTCCTTGGAGACTAGGACGCGGAGCAATGGCTTCAAACTACAAGAGAGGAGATTCCATCTGAACATGAGGAAGAATTTCCTGACTGTGAGAGCCGTTCAGCAGTGGAACTCTCTGCCCCGGAGTGTGGTGGAGGCTCCTTCTTTGGAAGCTTTTAAGCAGAGGCTGGATGGCCATCTGTCAGGGGTGATTTGAATGCAATATTCCTGCTTCTTGGCAGGGGGTTGGACTGGATGGCCCATGAGGTCTCTTCCAACTCTTTGATTCTATGATTCTATGATTCTATCATAGTTTCAACCTTAAAGTGCCTAGGTGTGACTGCACACATATATAAACGTTAAAAACATTTATCTCAGCATTAAATTACAGTGTTAGCCCCAGCTTCTGCCAATCTAGATGTTCGAAAACATGCAAATTTGAGTAGATCAATAGGTACCACTCAGGCGGGAAGTTAATGACGCTCCATGCAGTCATGCCGGCCACTTGACCTTGGAGGTGTCTATGGGCAATGCCTGCTCTTTGGCTAAGAAATGGAGATGAGCACCAACCCCCAGAGTCAGACACAACTAGACTTAATGTCATAGAATCATAGAATCAAAGAGTTGGAAGAGACCTCATGGGCCATCCAGTCCAACCCCATTCTGCCAAGAAGCAGGAATATTGCATTCAAATCACCCCTGACAGATGGCCATCCAGCCTCTGTTTAAAAGCTTCCAGAGAAGGAGCCTCCACCACACTCCGGGGCAGAGAGTTCCACTGCTGAACGGCTCTCACAGTCAGGAAGTTCTTCCTCGTGTTCAGATGGAATCTCCTCTCTTGTAGTTTGAAGCCATTGTTCCGCGTCCTAGTCTCCAGGGAAGAAAAAAACAGGCTTGCTCCCTCCTCCCTGTGGCTTCCCCTCACATATTTATACATGGCTATTATGTCCCCTCTCAGCCTTCTCTTCTTCAGGCTAAACATGCCCAGCTCCTTAAGCCACTCCTCATAGGGCTTGTTCTCCAGACCTTTTATCATTTTAGTCGCTCTCCTCTGGACACATTCCAGCTTGTCAATATCTCTCTTGAATTGTGGTGCCCAGAACTGGACACAATATTCCAGATGTGGTCTAACCAAAGCAGAATAGAGGGGTAGCATGACTTCCCTAGATCTAGACACTATGCTCCTATTGATGCAGGCCAAAATCCCATTGGCTTTTTTGCCGCCACATCACATTGTTGGCTCATGTTTTACTTGTTGTCCACGAGGACTCCAAGATCTTTTTCACACGTACTGCTCTCGAGCCAGGCATCGTCCCCCATTCTGTATCTTTGCATTTCGTTTTTCCTGCCAAAGTGGAGTATCTTGCATTTGTCACTGTTGAACTTCATTTTGTTAGTTTTGGCCCATCTCTCTAATCTGTCAAGATCGTTTTGAATCCTGCTCCTGTCCTCTGGAGTATTGGCTCTCCCTCCCAATTTGGTGTCGTCTGCAAACTTGTTGATCCTGCCTTCTAACCTTCGTCTAAGTCAGTGTTTCTCAACCTGGGGGTCGGGACCCCTGAGGGGGTCACGAGGGGGTGCCAGAGGGGTCGCCAGAGCATCAGAAAACACAATATTTTCAATGTATTGTCGAAGGCTTTCATGGCTGGAATCACTAGGTTCTTGTGGGTTTTTTCGGGCTATAGAGCTATGTCCTAGAGGCATTTGTCCTGACGTTTCGCCTGCATCTATGGCAAGCATCCTCAGAGGTGTGAGGTCTGTTGGAAGTAGGAAAAATGGGTTTATATATTTCAATGCAAATGAAAATGCTAATGAAGGTGATCAGCTAACATTCACACCTAACTGCAGCAGGGAAGAGCTCCTTGCCCCACCCCAGCCATTCCACAGATATATAAACCCATTTTTCCTACTTCCAACAGACCTCACACCTCTGAGGATGCTTGCCATAGATGCAGGCGAAACGTCAGGACAAATGCCTCTAGAACATGGCTCTATAGCCCGAAAAAACCCACAAGAACCACAATATTTTCTTTTGGTCATGGAGGTTCTGTGTGGGAAGTTTGGCCCAATTCTATCATTGGTGGGGTTCAGAATGCTCTTTGATTGTAGGCGAACTATAAATCCAAGCAAATACAACTCCCAATTGTCAAGGTCGATTTCCCCCAAACTCCACCAGTGTTCACATTTCAGCATATTGAGTATCCGTGCCAAGTTGGGTCCAGATCCACCATTGTTTGAGTCCACAGTTCTCTCTAGATGTAGGTGAACTACAACTCCTAAATTCAAGGTCAATGCCCACCAAACCCTTCCAGTATTTTTCTGTTGGTCATGGGAGTTCTGTGTGCCAAGTTTGGTTCAATTCCATCATTGGTGGTGTTCAATCCCCCTCTCCAACCCCACCAGTATTCAGATTTGTGCCTATCGAGTATTTGTGCCAAATTTGGTCCAGTGAATGAAAATACATCCTGCATATCAGATATTTACATGACGATTCATAACAGTAGCAAAATGACAGTTATGAAGTAGCAATGAAAATAATGTTATGGTTGGGGGTCTCCACCACATGAGGAAGTTGCGCCCGTACCTTGGGAAGTCTGACTTGGCCACGGTGGTACACGCTTTGGTCACATCCCGCCTTGACTACTGCAACGCTCTCTACGTGGGGCTGCCCTTGAAGACGGCCCGGAAGCTTCAGCTAGTCCAGCGCGCGGCAGCCATGTTGTTAACAGGAGCAGGACGCAGGGAGCATACAACGCCCCTGTTGTTCCAGCTCCACTGGCTGCCGATTTGCTACCGGGCCCAATTTAAGGTGCTGGTGTTATCCTACAAAGCCCTAAACGGTTCCGGCCCAAAGTACCTTGCAGACCGCATCTCGGCCTACGAGCCCACGAGGACCTTGAGATCATCTGGGGAGGCCCTTCTCTCGGTCCCGCCTGCCTCACAGGCACGCCTGGCGGGGACGAGAGAGCGGGCCTTCTCGGTGGTGGCCCCCCGGCTGTGGAACTCCCTCCCTGCTGAAGTTAGACAGGCGCCCTCCCTCATGGCCTTTCGTAAGGGCCTGAAAACATGGCTTTTCGAGATGGCCTTCAATTGAGTGCTATGTTATTGGAATTGATGACCGGAATGGACTACGACTATGAGATTGATTATGACCCCATGATAAGACGAAGCGGATTTTTAGTATAAGTAGATGTTATGTAGTAGTAGAATGTTGTTGTGCTGTCTTGACCTACTGTAAATCGTCTTTTCTATGTTTTTGTACACCGCCACGAATCGCCCTAGGGCTGAGAGCGGCGGTTAATAAGTGCAAGTAATAAATAAATAAATAATAAATGAAGGGGTCTCGGCATTAGGAAGGTTGAGAAACACTGGTCTAAGTCATTAATAAAGATGTTGAACAGGACCGGGCACAGGACGGAACCCTGCGGATGGCACTCCACTCGTCACTTCTTTCCAGGATGAAGAGGAAGCATTGGTGAGCACCCTCTGTCAGGGGAAAACCTTTACTTTTGCCCTTTACCTACAGCCATGACACCCCCACTGCATCCCTCCTATCTCTGTTTCCTCATTCCTTCTGCCTTTCTTCAATGTGCTTCCTGGATGAGACATTCTAGACCAGGACGGGGAGAGAAAGAGACAGAGGACACAATCATAACATTGAAAAGCCATTTTCCCTGATTATTTTATTGACATGCTGAAAGAGTCAATCCTCCGAGTGGCTTTGCCTGCGCCACACAGTTTGATGACGCCGTTTGCCATTCTGAGTGAAGCCGCGCCGCAGGATGGAGGTGGTGATGGAGCCAAGAAAGGTTCGGATCTACGCGGCGGCAACCTTCAGCGAAAGGATCTGGTGCACATTTGGCTCAAAACAGGAGCAGTGTAGGCGGCTGCCATGAACACAGCCCTTTCTCATTGGAAGGGCTTCAAGCCTGGCATTTAAAAATAGCAATGATTTAAGGATCTCTACATATCTGTTTCGGGATCATATAGTTAAGGAATGGACTATAACAAACAAAAAAAAACTTCCCATCGGATCAGTTCTTTCTCCCTGCGATGTTGGAACCTCACCCCCTGGCACGTATAGGATTGATTTCAACATTTTCCTAAGCCTCCATTGTGATGGCGAAAGCAAGAAAGAAGGAAGCAGCCAGGCTTTGAAGCTGCAAGGCCATTCAATGCTGATCAAGGTGGCCAATAGCAACATTCACACCTACCTCCCACACATTCTACAGATATATCAACCCCACTTGTCTAGTTTCCAACACACTTCACAACCTCTGAGGATGCCTGCCATAGATGTAGGTGAAACATCAGGAGAGAATGCTTCTGGAACATGGTCAGACAGCTGGGAAAACTCACAGCAACCCAGTGATTCCGGCCATGAAAGACTTCGACAACACAAAAAATATGTTTGTGTCGTATGTCATCGTGTCCTGTGTGCATGCTGATGCTCATGATGGGTCTGATGTTCCTGATGGGATCGGGGATGAGGGTTTGTTTGGGCCTGAGTTAAGTTCAGAAGAGAGGCCTGCGCTGTTTCAGGAAGATTCACAAGGCCACATTCCTGGGAGAGACCTTTCACTGCTTTTCTCTGAGCAACTGTCTGAAAATGATGCTGAAATGGATTTCCCAAATGGAAAAGTTAATGAGGGAGAGTGAAATCTTGGACAGAAAGCAGAGTTTTCGTAAACAGAAGCAGAGCTTTCAGAGACTGAGGCGATCACTTCGTCTACAGAAAAAGACAAGTAGTGGGAAAGACAAGAAGAACACTTTCCTTGCAGTCTTGGGGTCTGGAAAGGTTTATAATGATTCATGGGAGTGAGTTGCCTCAGTTGAGGCAATGTCGTTATTTTATCACGGTCTTGCTTTCAAGGGCTCTAAGTTTCATGTACCAAGTTTTTGCCGAGCTTAAGTTTTGCCTATGGGATTTTCCTGCTGTTTTGTTTCATGATTTCAAGTGCCTTGCTTCATGGATTTCTATATACTCATGGATCTTGTTCCCCTTTGAAGCTTATGGACTGTTTTGGATTTTGTACTGTTTTCCTATTTTTTACTGCTTTGTCTACATATGTTCTACAATAAACTGCTTGCTGATTTTACAAAGATGGTGTGGTGTTCTGTGAAGATTCTTTGGTTTCGATCTTCAAGAAACCAAGTGACACAAAAGCCTGGTGAAACCGACCAACAATAACGGGATATTGTCAAATTTAATGAGCTGGCGGTTGACCCTTTGTCAAACATATGCAAATCACAAAAATAGGCCGCAGGGCGGGATTGTCCATTTTGAGTTTAATGCATGATATGGCGATTTCATTTACGATGGGAGGACAAGGGAGTTGAGTGGATATTATTCATCTTTTCACAACATTTGCACACAACGGAGGTGCCAACTGCGCATCGTTATGTTTCAGGCCTGAATGGGGATTCTGAATAGTGGACTGGGCTTTAGCACAGCAGGTTAATCACCAAGCTGCAAGAAATATTTGACCATTCAAAGCCTGGGTCAGGGTGAGCGCCTGACCTTTAGCCCAGCTTCTGCCAACCTAGTGGTTCAAAAACAAATGTGAGTAGATAGATAGGAACCGCATTAAAGCGGGGAGGTATTTTAGGCAC
The DNA here is from genome assembly GCF_037176765.1 of Anolis sagrei. Classification (NCBI taxonomy): domain Eukaryota; kingdom Metazoa; phylum Chordata; class Lepidosauria; order Squamata; family Anolidae; genus Anolis; species Anolis sagrei. Next base: position 13,623,607 of record NC_090032.1, read on the forward strand.
GGCATTTCGATCGGAAAAAAGGAGGAAGTTTACAAACAAAGAAAGCTCTTTGGCAAGGAGATGGAGCAACAGCACCCCCCTGTGCTGGAACTGAGCACAGCCTCCAAAGATGACGAAAGATGGGAAAAGCCTATATATACCTCTATCTCAGGCCTCAGCAAACTCGGGGGCCGTATGGTAGCACTCCCCGCTAAGAAGACTGGCTGCCCAGTGATGGAAGGAAGGAAGGGAAAGAGGAAGGAAAGAGAGAAGGAAGGACAAAAGGGCCGTAAGAAAAGATGGAAGGAGGAAGAGAGGGAAGGAGGGAGAAGAGAAGGAAGGAAGGAAGGGTGGAAGGGAAGGATAAAGGGAAAAAGAGAAGGAAGGGATGAAGAGAAGGATGGAAGAAAGGAAGGAAAGAATAAAGGGAAGAGAGGGAAGGAAGGAAGGAAGGAAGGGAAAGAGGAAGGAAAGAGAGAAGGAAGGACAAAAGGGTTGAAAGAAAGGATGGAAGGAGGGGGGAGAGGGAAGGAGTGAGGAGAGAAGGAAGGAAGGAAGGGTGGAAGGGAAGGATGGAGGGAAAAAGAGAAGGAAGGGATGAAGAGAAGGATGGAAGAAAGGAAGGGAAAGAATAAAGGAAAGAGAGGAAAGGAAGGAAGGAGGAAGGGAGAGAGGGAGGAAAGAGGGAAGGAAGGATGAAAGGTTGGAAGAGAAGGAAGGAAGGACTAAGAGGGAGGAGAGAGAGAAAGGAGGAAGGAAATAGAGAAGGAAGGAAAGACAAAAGGGAGGGAAGGATGAAAGGGTGGAAGGGAAGGATGGAGGGGGAAAGAGAAGGAAGGAAGGAAGGAAGGAAGGAAGGAAGGAAGGAAGGAAGGAAGGAAAAAGAGGGAGAGAGGGAAGAAAGAGGGAAGGAAGGATGAAAGGTTGGAAGAGAAGGAAGGAAGGACTAAGAGGGAGGAGAGAGAGAAAGGAGGAAGGAAATAGAGAAGGAAGGAAAGACAAAAGGGAGGGAAGGATGAAAGGGTGGAAGGGAAGGATGGAGGGGGAAAGAGAAGGAAGGAAGGAAGGAAGGAAGGAAAAAGAGAGAGAGAGGGAAGAAAGAGGGAAGGAAGAATGAAAGAGTGGAAGAAAAGAATGGAAGGAGAAAGAGGGAGGAGAGAGAGAAAGGAGAAAGGAGAAATAGAGAAGAAGGAAAAACAAAAAGGAGGGGAGGATGAAAGGGTGGAAGGGAGGGAGGGATGGATGGAAGGAAGGATGGAAGGAAGGAAGGAAGGAAGGAAGGAAGGAAGGAAGGAAGGAAGGAAGGAAGGAAAAAAAGAAGGAAGGATAGGATGGTGTGAGAGAGGAGGGCCTGAGAAAAGAACCCAAGAGGACACATCCTGGGCCTGGGTTTGCCCATACCTGCTCTATCAGTTGCCTGTCCAGTCATGTATAATCAAACAGGAAAAGGAGGAAGTTCACAAACAAAGAAAGCTCTTTGGCAAGGAGAAGGAGAAACAGCACCCTCCTGTGGCCGGAACTGAGCACAGCCTCCAAAGATGCCAAAAGATGGGAAAAATCTATACCTCTACCTGTCGTTGTATAATCGGCATTGAACGTTTGTGTGTATGTGTTTTGTAATCCGCCTTCAGGGTGAGAAGGACAGAATATAAATACTGTGAATAAATAAATAAATTCTAAACAGGAGTCAATGATTGTCAATATGAAATCAGTAGACTTTTTCAAATGTCAGTGTTACCAAAATAACTTAGCTGGTATTCTTTGTTGTTATGGAATAATATCAAACCAGTTTCAGTTTATGAAGACCCTTATGAATGAGATAACTTCTTTAAAACTACATTGCCTATGCAAACTACAGTCTCAGCTGGTGCTATTCATTCATTCTTAATCCAATGAAGGAGCCTCCACCACACTCTGGGGCAGAGAGTTCCACTGCTGAACGGCTCTCACAGTCAGGAAGTTCTTCCTAATGTTCAGATGGAATCTCCTCTCTTGTAGTTTGAAGCCATTGTTCTGCTTCCTTGGAGACTAGGACGCGGAACAATGGCTTCAAACTACAAGAGAGGAGATTCCATCTGAACATTAGGAAGAACTTCCTGACTGTGAGAGCTGTTCAGCAGTGGAACTCTCTGCCCCAGAGTGTGGTGGAGGCTCCTTCTTTGGAAACTTTTAAGCAGAGGCTGGATGGCCATTTGTCAGGGGTGATTTGAATGCAATATTCCTGCTTCTTGGCAGAATGGGGTTGGACTGGATGGCCCATGAGGTCTCTTCCAACTCTTTGATTCTATGATTCTATGAATGGGTGCGAATGTGATGAAAAAATAAGACGGAATGACTTTGGGCCCATTTAGAATCAACCATTTGAACATTCAAACGCCCATGGCTTATGACCGATCGCAGTGCAAATGCCTTTGATCGGCGCAGGAGGCGTGCGAATCTTATCACGTTTGTGTTGAGCAGAGTTTGATTTGCTTGGTACAGTAGAGTCTCGATTATCCGTAATAAACGGGCCGGCAGAACATCAGAGAAATGAAAATGTCGTATAATACGGAGTCTCCTACTGTTACCTGTCTAAGGTGGTGCCAGACACCTAGAATACTAACAAGAGGGACTCAAAGAGTTAAGGCAAGGCAACACCTCAGGGCTAGAGGGCCCAGTAGGAAGTGCCGGATGTGGAAGGGGAGCATGGAAATCACACCGGGAAGGAGAGAGGACGCTTCTGCTTCTGGTCCTGCCTCTTTTCCCCCCTTTCCTTCCTTCCTCCTCCTCCTCGTTTTGCCTTTTTCACTTATTGGGAATGGAGAGAAAGTTGGGGAGCGCTCCTTTAATTGAAGGGGAAATGCTGGAGGAAAAAGGGGGCGTTGGATAAGAGCGTCGGATAAGACGGAATGTCGGATAAGCAAAGGTCGGATAAGAGACATTCTACTGTATTTAGTAGGGCTGGGCGGTTTCGTTTCGTTAATTCGTAATTCGTTAAAAATTCGTTATTTTTTTGTTAACGAAGCGATAACGAACCATTCTGGAGCAGCTTAAAAACGAAACGAATTTTTCAATTCGTTTCGTAAATGCTTCGTATTTCGTTATGTATTCGTTTCGTTATTGGTTTGAGGTTGTTTCGTTATTATTTCCGCATGTCTGGGGCAAGTTTTATAGTTGTTTTTTGTTTAATTAGTGAAAAAAAATTATAATATCACACCAACAGTCAACAACAGAGGGAGAGGGAAGCTTCAGAAGTTCCCCTTGTCCCATTTGGAGGTTTTTTAGCGTATTGCGCGGTCGCGTCTGCCATTAACGAATCGATTCGTTATTGTTTCGTTATTGTTTTGTAATTTTTTTACCATTTACGAAATTTCGTAAATATCGAACTTTTTTTTTAAAAAAAATTCGGAATTCTTTTAAATATCGAAACGCAAAAAAACCCAAAAAACGAATCGAATTTAGAAACAATTTTTTCCGTTGTTACCCAGGCCTAGTATTTAGATTGGCTTTCAGATAAATTCTTCCTATCCACCCCTACCATGAAAATTCACAAGGTGGCATCTCACCGGATGTATGTATTTAATGGGAATGGTTTCCCCGATGTCCCAATGAGGTTCTAAGGATTGTATATACTTCGGTTCATATTTGTAGAAGAAAGGATGCGTAGAAGCATGAACTGACCCGTAAAGCCACCCTTAAGGGGTAGGCCAGTTTTCAAAGTGCAGACATTTCCAAAAAATATGGGAAATCGAGCAGTGGTTATCCTCTACCTCTTGCCCCAAGGCCACCCCGTCCCCCAAAGCATCCATGGCTTTCTCCAAAGGACAATGCTGCACTGCTTTATCATGGCTATTGGGGATAAAAGGAGTGGATGTGGGGGTTAGGATGTGCATGAGCTCTAGAGAAGCCCTGTTTGTTTGTTTGTTTGTTTGTTGTTCTCCCCTCTCCAGCCCCGCCCCGCCCCAAAAAACCCACCCCAGTCCCTGCTCTGAGTAAGATATAGTACGTGCAAAAAGGAGGGAGCCAAAAGAGACGACTAGTCCCACTTAACAGGGGCAGATACGACGATATTGAGTGAGCCAGGCTTTGCGAGGAGTGTTTGGGGCAAGGAGGAAGGGTGGGTTGCCAGGAAAAGAGGAGAGAGCAGAGTGGAGAGGTAGGCTTGGCATCGCGGCCGCTCAGGAGCTGGGGTCCTTTTTCCGTTTCTGGAAGCGCCGGAATTTGCCCTGGATGGCGAGCGCGGCCTTCTCGGTCTCGGGGGCGTTCAGGTCAATGTCTATTTCCTCCTCTTCGGCTTCCACCTTCTTGGCAGTCCCAGGTTTATCTGCGGGAAGAAGCAGTCGGTGTGGTCATTAAAGACAGAAGGAATCTAAGGACTTCATCACATGCAATAAAACCAGCGTTTCTACACACTTAAGAAATTGCAACCAACTGTGCCCTTCACATGATCATAGAATCATAGAATCAAAGAGTTGGAAGAGACCTCATGGGCCATCCAGTCCAACCCCCTGCCAAGAAGCAGGAATATTGCATTCAAATCACCCCTGACAGATGGCCATCCAGCCTCTGCTTAAAAGCTTCCAAAGAGGGAGCCTCCACCACACTCCGGGGCAGAGAGTTCCACTGCTGAACGGCTCTCACAGTCAGGAAGTTCTTCCTAATGTTCAGATGGAATCTCCTCTCTTGTAGTTTGAAGCCATTGTTCCGCGTCCTAGTCTCCAAGGAAGCAGAAAACAAGCTTGCTCCCTCCTCCCTGTGGCTTCCTCTCACATAGAATCATAGAATCATAGAATCAAAGAGTTGGAAGAGACCTCATGAGCCATCCAGTCCAACCCCATTCTGCCAAGAAGCAGGAATATTTATTTATTTATTATTTATTTGCTATACTCATATACCGCCGTTTCTCAGCCTAGCCGGCGACTCAACGCGGTTTACAACAACTTATAACAAACAACAGTATACAGTTTAAAAAGCATAAAAACATAATCCACAATACATATATCAATAAACAATCCAATTCATCTCTTGACTAAAAACATGATCCAGTTTCGTCGTCCAAATTGCCAGTCCTTCAATCATTACACTTATTGCACTGGGTTAACCGAACGCCTGCTCGAACAGCCAGGTTTTTAGTCTTTTCCGGAATACCATCAATGAGGGGGCTGATCTTACCTCCATGGGAAGGGCGTTCCAAAGCCGCGGGGCCACCACAGAAAAGGCCCTGTCTCTCGTCCCCGCCAGCCGCACCTATGAAGCAGGCGGGATGGAGAGCAGGGCCCCCCAGAAGATCTTAGGGTCCTGGTGGGCTGATAGGCCGAGATACGTTCGGATAGATAAGTTGGGCCAGAACCGTTTAGGGCTTTAAAGGCCAACGCCAGCACTTTGAATTGAGCCCGGTAGCAGATCGGCAGCCATATTGCATTCAAATCACCCCTGACAGATGGCCATCCCGCCTCTGTTTAAAAGCTTCCAAAGAAGGAGCCTCCACCACACTCCGGGGCAGAGAGTTCCACTGCTGAACGGCTCTCACAGTCAGGAAGTTCTTCCTCATGTTCAGATGGAATCTCCTCTCTTGTAGTTTGAAGCCATTGTTCCATTGCGTCCTAGTCTCCAAGGAAGCAGAAAACAAGCTTGCTCCCTCCTCCCTGTGGCTTCCTCTCGCATATTTATACATGGCTA